>NC_044031.1:355316503-355391569 GCF_901765095.1 Microcaecilia unicolor | reverse complement strand
AGCATCTACCTGGTCTGTAGGGGCCAGATCTCTTACTGGTTGGTGGGGGATCAATACTTATTTCCCTCTACAGAATGCAAATAAATTCATATACTTTCCACAATGTGATTTTCCGGATTTAATTTGTGATGTGCTATCTCTCACTGTTACCAATAACCTACCCTTCAATTATGGGCTGCTCATGTCTTTGTCAGTGGGCAAACTTACAAAATCAGCAAGGGATCAAATACTTATTTCCACCACTGTATGTGTTTATCTATACATATATTAAAAACAAAATAAAGTCTTGCAGTGCTGCAAAATGCATGACAGCAAGAAATAAGCTAAAAATTGGCAACACAGAATGGTTTTAGTTGGATCCAGTTTTTTTTTTTTTTTGCTTATCCCTCCAAAGTATGTACTTTTCATCATCATCATCTTTATGCGGCTCCAGGAGTTCTGCATACATGCTACTGTACTGTCAGTAGGGATCTAGCCTACGTGGATACGGTGTTCCCCTCGTGTTATGTGTGAAGAGAATTCATACCTGTCCTGGCTCTGGTAACCACACATGTTGCATTCAAAAGGATCACGGAAACCATGGCAGCCCATGTGGATGGTGTACATCACATGATCCAAGTAAAGGATCCTGCAGTGTTCACATTTAAAAACCTTCAGTGGCTCCCCACTGCTACTGATCACTTGATGGCATCCTGGGAATTGTCAGATCCTGCTCTCAGAATGTCATATGGCCTGTGGTCTTTCAAGGGCAGCCCATTTCTTGCCTGGGGGGGTATGTGGTTTGTTAGGTAAATCAGGCCACCGCTTCCCTCGTTGTTGCTCTCTGTGTCTGTTGAGTCTTGACAGCTGTTGCTCGGGGAGGCATCCTTCTCAGAAGGGATGGATTTGACCTTGGAAAGCAATAACAGATTCTCCACTGCACCATCGTGGGCTGTGTGGTTAGCGTAACTGTGTCTGTCAACTTGGGGCTTGTGGAGTTGATACATGGAACTGATGACTGATCCCACCTCAGAGCTGCTTGGGGGTGTCTGCACAAGGGGCCGCAAGGACTCTGCTCCCAGGTAGCTGATGGCACTATTAATGGCCTGGTCCATCACATGGGGCTGCATCATTTCATTCTCTTTCTCGTAAGTGGTACTGGCATCATACGGAAGGTCTGAGAGTCGCTTCTCACCTGCAAAGGGGAGGAAAGAGAGTTTTAAATAGAGAAAACAAACCATGGTAGTACTTGTCATGTTACAGCCAACAAACACCTCTCTGTTTCTCTGGAGTACATCTTCTGACCCACAGAGAAAGGGACAGGTGATCTGTTGTGCAAGCAGAAGGACAGATGGAAACGTAAGTTGGTTAAGCTGATATTAAGCATTAACCAGTTAAGTGCTTAGCTGTTAAAGATAGGCTTGCTATTTATGTGGCCTATTTTAAACATAGCTAGTTTGGCGCTGAATATCCATGCCTAACTGGCTATGTCGCACGATATAGCTAGCTGCTAACCGTGGATATTTAGCAGGCGATAACCAGTTTTCTACTGCTGAATATCCGTGGTTAGGTAGGCGCTAAAACACTATTTAACCAGTGAGGAGCCATTCCTGCTTACAGTTTTAAATATCGGGCCCTCTAGGTAGAGCAGATAGGAAAGGGTTAAGGTCTCCAGAGATGATGTAATAAATCTTTATTTTTGTCTGCGTTTATGAAAACTTTTTCAAATAATATAAGCCATACATAACTATAAAGCAAAAGCAATGGATAAAGTAAAACAAACATAAAAGAAGGGAAAGGAAACCACATGGCAACCATGTGACCAAATGCATATGTGCAGAGTGCATGGGAGAAAGACTCTTACAGTGAAAGCATAGATCAATCATACATAACCACAACATAAGAATTCTCATCAACCTCATTTGAAAATCTTAAATATACTACCAGTAGACACTATTTCAGTACAAATTTCCACACCCAATTAACTTTTTTAGCATGATGTGATCAAATCAATATGTTGAACAGACAGTACTCCCCTCAATTCTGATAACTAAGGGGCCCTCTACTAAAGTTCGTATGTCCAGCTCCACATAATTAGGTGCCTAACTTTGGTGCTCAGACAGAAGTTATGCCTAAAACTGTTTATGAAATGGCAGATAGCTGCCTAAATGTTTTAGCACAAAACTGCAATGGGGTGTTCACATGGGTAGGCTGTTGGCATTCCAACTAAGTGTGTGCTGTATTTGATACTGTTAGGCCTCTATCTGCTGCGTTTATAGTTTATTTCACTTTCTATACCGCTTAGCTCAAAACAAGATTACATCGGTTCACAATCCCAAAGCAATAAGAGCAAAACACAAAAAAAGAAAAGGAACTCCAGTTTAATTTTAAATGGTTTTTATTCAGGATCATAGAAATGTACAATGCCAAACTTCATCAAAATCAGTTTTACAACCTCATACTTAACAGTCAACTATTCTCAAATTGAAAACAAACAAGGAGAGAAAAATCATATTTGTGATCCCGATTTTAAAGTAAATATTCCCTATACTCCATCTATTTCTCCCCCCCCCCCCCCCCCCCCTTGATAGACAAATGTGTAGTATGGCCTCTGGCCTGGACTCTTATGATCCCAAGCTATCCACAGTAGCTCAAATCAACTACAGTCCTAAATCTCCCCCTCCCTCCCTTCCTAGAATTCCTTCAACCTTCCCACCCCCCACTCGGCAGAGCCTAAAGTTGCGTGTGCAAATCCAGTCATATTCTGGATTTTCGCACACAACTTAATTGAATAAAGAGCCAATCAGCATCAATAAGTGCCAATTTACAATTATTGACACTAATTGGCATTGATTAGAATTTACGCGTATTCTGTAAAGTAATGCGTGTAAATTCTAAGGCACCTAGTTGAAAAAGGGGCATGGCCATGGGCGTGGAATGAGTGGAGAATTGGCATCTCTTAAAACTATGCACATTGTTATAGAATACACTCGGTCCGTGCCTAATTTAGGCATAGGCATTTACACCAAGTTTTACTTGGTGTAATTGCTCATGACTAAATTCAGTCATGCGGATGGGTGCTAGGCATATTCTATTGACTGTGCCTAAATTTTGGCTCGGTTTATAGAATATACCTAGGCATATTTTTTTTCAGCGCCACCATTTTAGGAGTGATATATAGAATCTAGCACATAATCTTGATTTATAATTTTTGGGTTATACTCCATGCTCTTGGTGACAAAGCTTGTAAATAACAATCCCAAACCATCATAAATTGGGAGTTTTGTTCAGGAAATTGGTTTCTCCAATACCAATAAGAGTGGGGTATCTCTTGCAGCCAATGATGAAGAATACATTTTTCCTTAGTATATATACTTTACTTAATAGCCATCTAGAGCCTCTACCTTGAACCCCATAGGCCTCCATTTTAGTGAGAATAACTCCCTTCCAAAATATGGTATATGGCAAAAGATTACCTAAATATCTGTGAATAGTTCTCCAAAAGGCTTGTATACTACTACAACCCCAAAAAGCATGGAGCAGAGTGTTGTCTGCCTGATTACACTTTAAACAAATCAGCGTAGCCATACACTCTGTTCTAGAAGCATGTAGTTGTGAAAAATATGTTCTACATATTATTCAGTATTGGCATTCCTGTAACTCAGCACCGAACACCATCTGCGGGATTTCCTTAATTAGTTTAGAAAAATCTACCCCCACCAGCAGAAAGCCCAAATCTTTACTCCAAGCTTCTTTGAGAAGCCCATAATTTCGTGGCGGCATGAGAATCACTAAGGCCTTATGTAACCAAGAGACTGTCACCCCCCTCCCTTCAAATGTATCTCCCCACAGAAAATTTCTTTCCCAGTTCAGTATATAATGCTTGTTTATCCAATCCCCGATAAACAGGACAGTTTCTGCAGTGGTTTAATAATCCTTCAAACTGCATGTAACACAACTTGATCATTTCCCAAATCCTATATCGACATAATCTGCAGGAGTGAAACCACCCGACCCCCAACCCCTCTCACAGGGATCCTGCATCATAAGTACATAAGCATTGCCACACTGGGACAGACCAAAGGTCCATCAAGCCCAGCATTCTGTTTCCAACAGTGGCCAATCCAGGTCACAAATACCTTGCAAGATCCCAAAAGAGTTCAATACATTTTATGCTACTTATCCCAGAAATAAGCAGTGGATTTTCACCAAGTCAATTTAATAATGGTCTATGGACTTTTCCTTTAGGAAGCCGTCCAGACCTTTTAAAAATCCTGCTAAGATAACTGTCTTTACCACATTCTCTGGCAATGAATTCCAGGGTTTAATTACACGTTGAGTGAAGAACCATTTTCCTCCGATTCGTATTAAATTTACTACTTTGTAGCTTCATCGCATGCCCCCTAGTCCTTGTATTTTTTGAAAGAGTAAACAAACGATTCACGTCTACCCATTCCACTCTACTCATTATTTTTTAGACCTCTACCATATCTCCCCTCAGCCGTCTTTTCTCAAAGCTGAAGAGCCCTAGCCACTTTAGCTTTTCCTTATAGGGAAGTCATCCCATCCCCTTTATCATTTTCGTTGCCCTTCTCTGTACCTTTTCTAATTCCACTATATCTTTTTTGAGATGTGGTGACCAGAATTGAACACAATATTCGAGGTGCAGTTGCACCATGGACCGATACAAGGGCATTATAACATCCTCACTTTTGTTTTCCATTCCTTTCCTAATAATACCTAACATTCTATTTGCTTTCTTAGCCGCCACTGCCACACACTAAGCAGAGGGTTTCAACATATCGTCAACAACATTGCCAAGATCCCTTTCTTGGTCGGTGACTCCTAACGTGGAACCTTGCATTACATAGCTATAGTTCGGGTTCCTCTTTCCCACACACATCACTTTGCACTTGCTCACATTAAACGTCATCTTCCATTTAGAGGTCTCCCAGTCTTGTGAGGTCCTCTTGTAATTTTTCACAATCCTCTTGTGATTTAACAACTTTGAATAACTTTGTGTCATCAGCAAGTTTAATTACCTCACAACCCTTTTATGCCGCTTCCTCAGTGCTTACAGACTGGAAGAAGCAAAGGGAAAAACAAGCCTGAGCTCTGAATCTGCCGTAAAGGCACAGATCCTGAAGAAATAGGCAGCCAGGAACCTGCATTAAAGAACAAGTCCTTGTCCTTTAATGCAGGCTCCTGGCGACTTGCCCTTTAATGCAGGTTCCTAGCTACCCATTTCCGTAAGATCTGTGCCATTAAGGCAGATTCAGAGCTCAGTCTTTCTTTTCTCTTTGTTTGCAGCAGAGGTGGCTGAAGATCTCGCGCACAAGCCCTTCAAGGAGAAGCGAAAGCTCTGCAATGGCACTGCCCAGATAAGATCCAGCTGCCACAATTTGCTTTACCCCTGGAAATGAAACTCAATGATCATGGTAAATGCAAGTTTGTATTTTTTACCACGTGAACAAAGCTTTTTGCCATTCCTGCGGTAAAAAGACCCTGCATTTCCAGACACCGGCTTCCCCATACAGCCTCCTTCTGCTTTGTTCTTTGCTGCAGTAATGCTCCCAGATAGAGGACCCTGATTGGTCCCTTGCTTTAGCTACATGTCCCGCCACTGTCCAACACAGATAAATAGTGTGTGGTAAGAGTGGGCTATTTTGTGGAGTTCAATGTGTGGCGGCGAGTGGCAGGAATTTGGCAATATAGTAGTTGTTAGTGAGTGAGTAATCTAGGCGAGCTGTGTGTGAGCAGAGAGGAGCATAACTGAAAGAGGACAGAGCAGGGAGGATCATGGTTGGAGACCGACAGCTTTTCCAATCTTAAACCGTGAGTATCCTATTTTTCTGTACTCTGTAAAATGGCTCTGTCATAGGCAACCCTCCAGCCCTGCCCCAACTATGATCTTCAGATTGTGGTTTAAATTAGTGGGCTTTATCTTGTTTAGGCATTTCATTTGTTAGCTTGTTGTGTTATTTTTAAGGGGAGGTCAGAGTTTTGAGACTAAAGAGGAATGTGTGTGTGTGGGGGGGGGGGGGGGGGGGGGGGGGCGGGTGTCAATTCTGAACCAAAAATTGTGTGACATAATTTATACAGCCATCTAAATCCGCTCCACTATATAACTTCAATGTGTCACACATATCAGTTGGGAGTCAGACTTGGGTGGGACCTCTGGAAAGCACTGGCCAGAAAGGAACCCAAATTTGACCAACCCCGGCCCAGACTAAGAAGGAAAATCCAGCACATGGGTCCAACCAGCACCCAGACTTCCTGAACCCCGCCCTTCACTCCAGTTCCTGCAGGAAGTCTGGGTGCTGGTTGGACCCATGTGCTGGATTTCTAGTCTACTGTATGCCAGGCATTTTACATAAGACACATCCCCATTATATACATGACTTCTAAGTGATCATCTCATTTCATTTCTTAGCAGACCCCCTCCTTACATGAACTTCAGTGGGGAACACTGAATACTTGCTACCGTACTCTCACGCTTTCCATCACTGACTACAATTCATAATAGCAGAAAACATAGGCCTATGATTTCCTTTACTATCTCTGTTTCTAATTGTGATCCCGTTTTGTATAAGGTGACAATCTGTGTTTTGCTTGTGACCGAGATACAGTATTCTGTGGGCATGTTGCTTCTGTGCAGAGATCTGTAGCTGTTCCACTTGTTCTGTTTTACCCACTGCATTTTTTCTAGCGAAAAAGGTGCCGGTACTCAAATGTCAGGGGTGGGGTGATCACTGATGGACCCACCCCACAATAGCCAGGCCCCTTGCAACCAGTCATAGAATCTATGACAAGGCAGAATTGGTGTGTAGAGCCTGAGCTCTTTCATTAAAACTTGGGGACAATGGGTCAATTTTAGCAGACAATAGAAAAGGTGCCGGTACTCAGTACCCCCCCACCCCCCAAGTACCACTTCAAAATAATCCCTGGTTTTACCAGTAGGAAGAGGTGCACTGGTGTTTTTGTTGCCTATTCATATGTAGGGTTCTTGCTATTTGAATCATAGCAATTAGTGCTACTGTTGTAAGACATATTTGTAAATGAATGTTAGGATTTTTTTCAGGTTTTATATTTCACAATGTGCTTATTAGTTGAGAGTCTTATTTTGCTCTAGCTCAGATGACATGAGAATCAGAATATTTTTTGAATTGTACCTTCCATGTTTTTGACTGCATGTTCAGTGGTTCCCAAACCTGGTCCTAGAGGCACCCCAGCCAGTCAGGTTTTCAGGATATCCACAATGGATATTCATGAGAGAGATTTGCATGCAATGGAGGCAGTGCACGCAAATCTCTCTTATGAATATTAATTTTGGATATCCTGAAAACCTGACTGGCTGGGGTGCCTCTAGGACCAGGTTTGGGAACCACTTATGTTATTTGTGGCTAATTTCATTATCTTTTCAGTGTATTGTTGCCCTTTTGCCAACTTGTCTTCAATAGAAATATTCAACTATAAAGATAACATGATTAAAAATATAATTATTGAACTTTAAACACAATCTGTAATACTGTTTATTAAATGATAAAATATATATCTTTAAAAAACTGATGGTGTGCCTTGACAATTTTTGTGTCTTGTCAGTGTGCTGCAAGATGAAAAAGGTTGAAAATCACTGCTTTAAAGGTAACAGATTATTAGTATTTGGATTTTGCTTCCAGTGTTGCATCAATTCTTTCCAAATAATTCTGAATAGCAGCAACAGTACACTAGTACTAGGTGGACAACCTATAAAATTCAGATCCCAGGGCGCAAATAGTCCTCACTCCCTTGCTGTTGGTGTAAAGTGTTCTAGGCCAAGTACCCAATCCCTCAAATGTCACAATAGACAGGCCTGATTGTACCACTTCAATTAAGGTATTCCCAAACCTCCCAGCTGCCATATAAATAGTCCAACTGCATCTTAGGTTTCCCCCCACCCCCAAGCCGATGTAAAAATTTTAGATCTTTCCATAAAAAGTAAAGAGGTAATATTTGTAGAACATATAACCAACAAAGGAACAGAACCACCTTAAAGAGACTAATTATACCCATCAGTGGTCATGGCAGATGACTCCATTTGTCTAAATAAAGTTTAGTGTCTTAATTTATCCACATTCAATTGATATAGATGATGAACATTCATGGCAAACTTAACCCCAAGATAGTGAGAAGAACTTTCAACCCATTTAGCGAATGCTACATACCTGTAGAAGGTATTCTCCGAGGACAGCAGGCTGATTGTTCTCACTGATGGGTGACGTCCACGGCAGCCCCTCCAATCGGAAACTTCACTAGCAAAAGCCTTTGCTAGTCCTCGTGCGCCCATGTGCACCGTGCATGCGCAGCCGTCTTCCCGCCCGAACCGGCTCGTGTTCGTCAGTCCCGTATGTAGCAAGACAAAGACCAAGGGAAGACACAACTCCAAAGGGGGAGGCAAGCGGGTTTGTGAGAACAATCAGCCTGCTGTCCTCGGAGAATACCTTCTACAGGTATGTAGCATTCGCTTTCTCCGCGGACAAGCAGGCTGCTTGTTCTCACTAATGGGGTATCCCTAGCCCCCAGGCTCACTCAAAACAACAAACATGGTCAATTGGACCTCGCAACGGCGAGGACATAACTGAGATTGACCTAACAATTTATCCAACTAACTGAGAGTGTAGCCTGGAACAGAATAAACATGGGCCTAGGGGGGGTGGAGTTGGATTCTAAACCCCGAACAGATTCTGAAGCACTGACTGCCCGAACCGACTGTCGCGTCGGGTATCCTGCTGCAGGCAGTAATGAGATGTGAATGTGTGGACAGATGACCACGTCGCAGCTTTGCAGATCTCTTCAATAGTGGCTGACTTCAAGTGGGCCACTGACGCAGCCATGGCTCTGACATTGTGAGCCGTGACATGACCCTCAAGAGCCAGCCCAGCCTGGGTGTAAGTGAAGGAAATGCAATCTGCTAGCCAATTGGATATGGTGCGTTTCCCCACAGCCACTTCCCTTCTGTTGGGATCAAAAGAAACAAACAATTGGGCGGACTGTCTGTTGGGCTGTGTCTGCTCCAGATAGAAGGCCAATGCTCTCTTGCAGTCCAATGTGTGCAGCTGACGTTCAGCAGGGCAGGAATGAGGACGGGGAAACAATGTTGGCAAGACAATTGACTGGTTCAGATGGAACTCCGACACTACTTTCGGCAAGAACTTAGGGTGAGTGCGGAGGACTACTCTGTTATGATGAAATTTGGTGTAAAGGGCCTGAGCTACCAGGGCCTGAAGCTCACTGACTCTACGAGCTGAAGTAACTGCCACCAAGAAAATGACCTTCCAGGTCAAGTACTTCAGATGGCAGGAGTTCAGTGGCTCAAAAGGAGGTTTCATCAGCTGGGTGAGAACGACATTGAGATCCCATGACACTGTAGGAGGTTTGACGGGGGGCTTTGACAAAAGCAAACCTCTCATGAAGCGAACAACTAAAGGCTGTCCTGAGATCGGCTTACCTTCCACACGGTAATGGTATGCACTGATTACGCTAAGGTGAACCCTTACAGAGTTGGTCTTGAGACCAGACTCAGACAAGTGCTGAAGGTATTCAAGCAGGGTCTGTGTAGGACAAGAGCGAGGATCTAGGGCCTTGCTGTCACACCAGACGGCAAACCTCCTCCATAGAAAGAAGTAACTCCTCTTAGTGGAATCTTTCCTGGAAGCAAGCAAGACACGGGAGACACCCTCTGACAGACCCAAAGAGGCAAAGTCTACGCTCTCAACATCCAGGCCGTGAGAGCCAGAGACCAGAGGTCGGGATGTAGAAGCGCCCCTTTGTCCTGAGTGATGAGGGTCGGAAAACACTCCAATCTCCACGGTTCTTCGGAGGACAACTCCAGAAGAAGAGGGAACCAGATCTGACGCGGCCAAAACGGAGCAATCAGAATCATGGTGCCTCGGTCTTGCTTGAGTTTCAACAAAGTCTTCCCCACCAGAGGTATGGGAGGATAAGCATACAGTAGACCTTCCCCCCAGTCCAGGAGGAAGGCATCCGATGCCGGTCTGCCGTTGGCCTGAAGCCTGGAGCAGAACTGAGGGGCTTTGTGGTTGGCTCGAGATGCAAAGAGATCTACCAAGGGGGTGCCCCACACCTGGAAGATCTGGCGCACTACTCGGGAGTTGAGCGACCACTCGTGAGGTTGCATAATCCTGCTGAACCTGTCGGCCAGACTGTTGTTTACGCCTGCCAGATATGTGGCTTGGAGCACCATGCCGTGACGGCGAGCCCAGAGCCACATGCTGACGGCTTCCTGACACAGGGGGCGAGATCCGGTAATACATGGCAACCTGGTTGTCTGTCTGAATTTGGATAATTTGGTGGGACAGCCGATCTCTGAAAGCCTTCAGAGTGTTCCAGACCGCTCGTAACTCCAGGAGACTGATCTGTAGATCGCGTTCCTGGAGGGACCAGCTTCCTTGGGTGTGAAGCCCATCGACATGAGCTCCCCACCCCAGGAGAGACGCATCCATAGTCAGCACTTTTTGTGGCTGAGGAATTTGAAAAGGACATCCCAGAGCCAAATTGGACCAAATCGTCCACCAATACAGGGATTCGAGAAAACTCGTGGACAGGTGGATCACGTCTTCTAGATTCCCAGCAGCCTGAAACCACTGGGAAGCTAGGGTCCATTGAGCAGATCGCATGTGAAGGCGGGCCATGGGAGTCACATGAACTGTGGAGGCCATGTGGCCTAGCAATCTCAACATCTGCCGAGCTGTGATCTGCTGGGACGCTCGCACCCGCGAGACGAGGGACAACAAGTTGTTGGCTCTCGTCTCTGGGAGATAGGCACGAGCCGTCCGAGAATCCAGTAGAGCTCCTATGAATTCGAGTCTCTGTACTGGGAGAAGATGGGACTTTGGATAATTTATCACAAACCCCAGTAGCTCCAGGAGGCGAATAGTCATCTGCATGGACATGTTCTTCACCCGAGATAGGGAAACACGTGTACTCCCAGCCTGCGAAGCGCCGCTGCTACTACAGCCAAGCACTTCGTGAACACTCTGGGCGCAGAGGCGAGCCCAAAGGGTAGCACACAGTACTGGAAGTGAAGTGTGCCCAGCTGAAATCGCAAATACTGTCTGTGAGCTGGCAGTATCAGGATGTGTGTGTAGGCGTCCTTCAAGTCCAGAGAGCATAGCCAATCGTTTTCCTGAATCATGGGGAGAAGGGTGCCCAGGTAAAGCATCCTGAACTTTTCCTTGACCAGATATTTGTTCAGGGCCCTTAGGTCTAGGATGGGACGCATCCCCCCTGTTTTCTTTTCCACAAGGAAGTACCTGGAATAGAATCCCAGCCCTTCTTGCCCGGATGGCACGGGCTCGACCGCATTGGCGCTGAGAAGGGCGGAGAGTTCCTCTGCAAGTACCTGCTTGTGTTGGAAGCTGTAAGATTGAGCTCCCGGTGGGCAATTTGGAGGTTTGGAGGCCAAATTGAGGGTGTATCCTTGCCGGACTGTTTGAAGAACCCAACGGTCGGAGGTTATAAGAGGCCACCTTTGGTGAAAAACTTTCAACCTCCCCCCAACCGGCAGATCGCCCTGCACTGACACATTGATGTCAGCTATGCTCTGTTGGAGCCAGTCAAAAGCTCGCCCCCTGCTTTTGCTGAGGAGCCGTGGGGCCTTGCTGAGGCGCACGCTGCTGACGAGAGCGCGCGCGCTGGGGCTTAGCCTGGGCCGCAGGCTGTCGAGAAGGAGGATTGTACCTACGCTTACCAGAAGAGTAGGGAACAGTCTTTCTTCCCCCATAAAAACGTCTACCTGAGGAGGTAGATGCTGAAGGCTGCCGGCGGGAGAACTTGTCGAAAGCGGTATCCCGCTGGTGGAGCTGCTCTACCACCTGTTCGACTTTCTCTCCAAAAATATTGTCCGCTCGGCAAGGGGAGTCCGCAATCCGCTGCTGGATCCTATTCTCTAGGTCGGAGGCACGCAGCCATGAGAGTCTGCACATCACCACACCTTGAGCAGCGGCCCTGGACGCAACATCAAAGGTATCATATACCCCTCTGGCCAGGAATTTTCTGCACGCCTTCAGCTGCCTGACCACCTCCTGAAATGGCTTGGCTTGCTCCGGAGGGAGCTTGTCCACCAAGCCCGCCAACAGCCGCACATTGTTCCGCATATGTATGCTCGTGTAGAGCTGGTAAGACTGGATTTTGGCCACGAGCATAGAAGAATGGTAGGCCTTCCTCCCAAAGGAGTCTAAGGTTCTAGAGTCCTTGCCCGGGGGCGCCGAAGCATGCTCCCTAGAACTCTTAGCCTTCTTTAGGGCCAGATCCACCACACCAGAGTCGTGAGGCAACTGAGTGCGCATCAGCTCTGGGTCCCCATGGATCCGGTACTGGGACTCGATCTTCTTGGGAATGTGGGGATTACTTAGAGGCTTTGTCCAGTTCGCCAGCAATGTCTTTTTTAGGACATGATGCATGGGTACTGTGGACGCTTCCTTAGGTGGAGAAGGATAGTCCAAGAGCTCAAACATTTCAGCCCTGGGCTCATCCTCCACAACCACCGGGAAGGGGATGGCCGTAGACATCTCCCGGACAAAGGCCGCAAAAGACAGACTCTCGGGAGGAGAAAGCTGCCTTTCAGGGGAGGGAGTGGGATCAGAAGGAAGGCCATCAGACTCCTCGTCAGAGAAATATCTGATGTCCTCCTCCTCCTCCCACGAGGCCTCACCATCGGTATCAGACACAAGTTCATGAACCTGTGTCTGAAGCCGTACCCGGCTCGACTCCGTGGAAACACGGCCACGGTGGGAGCGTCGAGAGGTAGACTCCCTCGCCAGCACCGGTGAAGCTCCCTCTGCCGACGTCGTCGGGGAGCCTTCCTGGGAGGCGACCGCAGTCGGTACCACAAGCGGCACCGATGTCGGAGACCTCACCCCGGGCAAGGGGCCAGCCGGCGCCTCACTCGACGGTACCGGTGGCGCAAGCACCCCCGGTACTGGAGGGGAAGGGCGCAACAGCTCTCCCAGGATCTCTGGGAGAACGGCCCGGAGACTCTCGTGCAGAGTGGCTGTGGAGAAAGAAATGGAAGCCGATGCAGGCGTCGAGGTCAGAGTCTATTCCGGGCGTGGAGGCTGTTCCAGGCTGTCCAAGGTGGAGCGCATCGACACCTCCTGAACAGAGGGTGAGCGGTCCTCCCGGTGCCGATGCCTACTGGGTGCCAACTCCCTCGGCGACCCAGAGCTCTCGGTACCGATGCGGGAAGGAGACCGGTGTCGATGCTTCTTTGACTTTTTCAAACGAAGCATGTCACCGGAACTTCCCGGTACCGACGAGGAGGACGTAGAATCCAGCCGTCGCTTCCTCGGGGCCGAGGCCGAGGCCGAAGAAGGTCAGTCTCGGGGGGGGGGGGGGGGCTGTACCGCAGGAGCCCTCAGGGTAGGGGGAGACCCACCCGAAGGCTCACCGCCACCAGCAGGGGAATGGACAGCCCTCACCTGCACTCCAGTCGAAGCACCACCGTCCGACGACATCAGCACTAGTGGAGGTCCCGGTACCACCGACGCAGCCTTTCGATGTCTCGGTACCGATGATGCAGAGGGTTGATGCCTCGATGCAGTCAATGCAGTCGATGCCGAGGTCGTAGGTCTTGATGCTGTCGACGTTGATGCACTCGATGCCCCCGGTGCTGTTGTCGACGAAGAGCCCGAGAACAACACGTTCCACTGGGCCAATCTTGATACCTGAGTCCTCTTCTGTAAAAGGGCGCAAAGACTACAGGCCTGCGGGCAGTGCCCAGCCCCCAGACACTGAAGACACGACGCGTGCCTATCAGTGAGCGAGATTACCCGGGCGCACTGGGTGCACTTCTTGAAGCCGCTGGGAGACTTCAATGACATGGGCGGAAAAATCACGCTGGCGAAATCAAAACTCGTAATGGCGATATAGGCACCAAAAATAGGGAGAGAAAAAACCCGTACCGAGGCCTCAAAGAAGGCCTACCCCGAAAACGAAAGGAAACTTATGCGGGGCAAAAGCTGGAAGCACGGGAAAGGGGTAAAGACCGTAAAGGTTCGTCTTTTTTTTTTTACAGCGAAAATCGCGAAGACGCGTGAGGGTCAACTTTTAGGGGCGCGGACAAAAGAAGACT
Organism: Microcaecilia unicolor; assembly: GCF_901765095.1. Classification (NCBI taxonomy): domain Eukaryota; kingdom Metazoa; phylum Chordata; class Amphibia; order Gymnophiona; family Siphonopidae; genus Microcaecilia; species Microcaecilia unicolor. The sequence continues at coordinate 355,377,459 of NC_044031.1, read as the reverse complement.
GACGAACACGAGCCGGTTCGGGCGGGAAGACGGCCGCGCATGCGCGGTGCGCATGGGCGTGCGAGGACTAGGAAAGGACTTTGCTAGTAAAGTTTCCGATTGGAGGGGCTGCCGTGGACGTCACCCATCAGTGAGAACAAGCAGCCTGCTTGTCCTCGGAGAACAACTGAAACACTCTCTCCCAACTACATTTCTGTTCCTCTGTCCACACTATAGCTTCCTATTTTTCCAAATTTAATTTAAAACAAGAAGAAGCTCCATATTTAGCCATAGGCTTTAATAACACTGGTACCAATGAAATGGGGTACGCTACATGGACTAGCAAATCATCAGTGAAAGCTGAGATTTTAAATTTCTCCCTTCCCAAAGTAAGTCCTTGTATCTCAGGATTACACTGTATATCATGAATCAGTGGATCCAAAGTTAAAACAAACAATAAATGGCTAACATTTGACGGCCTAAAAAAACTCATTACCTTTTGAAATTACCCAAACAAGTCTCCCCTTTGGAACTCAAGTCTCAACTCACTCCTGTACCCACCATTTATATCAACACCAAGTCTGTGGGGAGCAAGGCTCTCTTACTCAGGGATCTGCTAGAATCTTCAGATCTGAGCTTTCCATTTATCTCAGAAACATGGCTCACAGAAGCTGAAAGTCCAATACTGCCTCACATCTATCCACCCGGTTATGGTATTCTTCACTCTCCAAGACGGGGTAAAAAAGGTGGCGGACTTGCTCTTATATTTAAGAGTTTTTTTTCCATGTGTCTTTGGTTAGTTCTGGGGTTTTTGGAATGTATGCTATGTAAATTTTGCAATGAATCAAAAGAGGCAAATCAAATTGCTCTACGCCTCATTTACCAACGTCCGGGAGCTTGGTCCAAGGCAGAACCTCGACCTGTAGAGATTACATCTTCTGCTATGTCCCAGTTTTCTAGGATAATCTTCCTGGTAGACTTAAACCTACACTAGGAAAACGATGTGGACACCAATGTCCACAACTTCAAATTATTCTTGAAGGACTAAGAACTAACTACATTCTCCAAGGATGCAACTCATGAAAAAGGCCATATGTTAGACTTCATGACTTCCTATCCTAATAGCTTGATCAGTTCATTCAAATGGAAGCCAGTACTATGGTCTGACCACTTCCAACTAGATTTCACCATTGATATCTGTATGTCAAGCTTAACCAGGCACAAATCCTCCAAACTCATCTCCACCAGAGTTAAAATCAATGAGGTCTGAGCTAACAGATTCTCTCAGTGCCTCATCTCCTACACATGGTTCGATCAAATCCCGCTGGAATGCCAAGGTGAATGCCATACTAGACAAAATTGCTCCATTTATCACTAGAAAGGTCAAGATGTCCAGAAATTCACCATGGTTTATAGAAGAACTATCCATCCTAAAAAGGGATTGTCGACACCTTGAAAAGCAATGGAGAACAAAGATACTATTGATAAATCCAAATGGAAGTCAGCCTTCCGATGCTACAAAAAGAAAGTAGCTGATACAAAACGTTAGTACTATAGCAGCCTAATAGGTCAAGATGATCTTGACAACAAAACACATTTCTCCTTAGTTAAAACACTAGCTTCTACTAATGATGAAGAACATTCACAGAAATCATGTTCCACTGCCCCCAAGACCTAGCTGATCATTTTGCCAATAAGATCCTCCAAATTAGGTCTGAATTATCTTCAGTAGAGGAAAATATTCCAACCCGTAGTTCAGCCTCAATCACAGGAGATCCTACAATCCAAGGACTCAAAACTGACCAAAACTGGGAATCTTTTCAACCACTTAACAGTTGAGGATGTAAGATCACTGCTGTTGAAATGCTCCTGAGCCAACTGTTCTCTGGATTAATGCCCAAAATACCTACTCGAATCCATCCCTATGGAAGCAGTAAAATGGTTACTCGATGATCTCAATGAGCTGTTAAAAACTGGCTCTCTTCCTCCTGATATGGGCAAAATTGTTTTTGCTGTTCAGTAGTTAAATGTACTATCACAAATCTATCTGACTCATCTCGGATAACCCGTAAGCCTTTCTGAATTAAGATAATAACCCCCAACCTTCTTATCTTGTGTAGAAGCTTCAAAATAATCTCCCACCCACCATTTACATAGTTTTTGATGCTCCTTAGTATCTGTGTGTTTCTTATAGAAAAGCTATAGTTATTTTTATCTGATTCAAGGCTTGTAACATTTTTTGATATTTAATAGATGATGAAATACCACCTACATTCCAAGTCACAATGTGAAATGACATTAAGGGCTCTGTTTACTAAGGTGCGTTAGTATTTTTAGTGTGCCTACACTTAGTGCACTCGCTAACCATGTAGGCGTCTATAGGGATATTGTAGGTACGTACATGGTTAACGTGTGTTAATGGTTAATGTGCCTATAACACTGCTTAGTAAACAGGGCCCTAAGTAACAGAATATGAAAATGAACAGTCTATCCCTTCTCAGCAGTGGAGGCTGCCCAGCCAGCGCCCCCACCACCAATATCCACCAACTCACTGTTAAAAGTAATTTAGAAATAGCTTTCCTATCTTTAATTCCACTCTATGAGGAATACCTCTGCAAAGATACCCCCTTTCCCCCCCACCCACCCCTTTCCTTTCCCGTTTCTCTAACTCAGCTACATCCCTCACTCTTCCACTGTCACTGCTTTCTCTCTCCCCTCCCACCCTAATACTCCCTACCCTTTCCATAGTATTTGCACCTTAAGGTGCCTGACTTCCAATTCCCCCTATTCATTAAATAGGATAACAGCAATAATAAGTATGGCAGTCCCTAACAGTTCAAAAGAGTAACAACAATATCCTAGGAATTGCAGATATCTTGTCCTTCAAATTGAAAGGTTCAACAAAACATTCAGTGATAGGCAAAAATAATTGTACATTGCAAATCAGAGTTGCACAAAATAAGATATCAGAAAACAGGGAGCTCATCGTACTTCAAGCTGACTGGCCTGTACAAACGTCCAGTGAAACGTGACCTCCTAAGACACTTAGAGGAGCATTTTCAATATGATGTCTAAATCCAACTTTGGGTGTTTTGCTAAAAATGTCTAAAATTCAAGTGGGGAATATAGCCATTTTCAAAACAGAAAAACATCTTATCTTTTTTTTTGTCCTTCAAAAATGGCTATTTGCTACATGTTTTTGTGCTCTGTGTGTTTATCTTTTTGGTCCATTAAAAAAAAGACCAAACAAACACCAAAGTGAAAAAAACACAAAATCAAGCCATTGGGATGTAGGAGGAACCAGCATCCCCCAGACATCCCAGGAGAGCAATGGGGCACCATAGGGGACACTGCAGTGGACTTCATATAAATGCTCCCTGGTGCACATCTCAACGAAGCTCCATATTTATTTATTTATTTGTTACATTTGTATCCCCCAGACATCCCAGGAGAGCAATGGGGCACCATAGAGATTGGATAGCAGAGCCGGTAGTGGGAGGCGGGGCTGGAGGTTGGGAGGCGGGGATAGTGCGGGGCAGACTTATACGGTCTGTGCCAGAGCCAGTGGTGGGAGGCAGGACTGGAGGTTGGGAGGCAGGGATAGCGCTGGGCAGACTTATACGGTCTGTGCCAGAGCCGGTGGTGGGAGGCGGGGATAGTGCTGGGCAGACTTATACGGTCTATGCCAGAGCCGGTGGTTGGGAGGCGGGGCTAGTGCTGGGCAGACTTATACGGTCTGTGCCCTGAAGAGCACAGGTACAAATCAAAGTAGGGTATACACAAAAGTAGCACACATGAGTTGTCTTGTTGGGCAGACTGGATGGACCGTGCAGGTCTTTTTCTGCCGTCATCTACTATGTTACTATGTTACATAGGGGACACTGCAGTGGCCTTCATATAAATGCTCCCTGGTGCACATCTCAACGAAGCTCCATATTTATTTATTTATTTATTTGTTACATTTGTATCCCACATTTTCCTACCTATTTGCAGGCTCAAAGTGGGTTACATAGTACCAGAGAGGCGTTTGCATACTCTGGTGTAAACAAATACAAAGTGATTTTGTGGTAAGATGAAGATAAAGTTCATGTGGCACAGCCACATTAGAGAATTGTTCAACGGAAGAGTTGTGTTATGTCCATTTTGTACTTTAGGTTTGTTGTATTGCAGCAATCATGCATTTATGATGGATTGGTAGGGTATGCCTTTTTAAATAGGTTAGTTTTTAGTTTTTTTCCGGAAGTTTAGGTGGTCGAACGTGGTTGTCAAGGCTTTTGGTAATGCATTCCACAGTTGTGTGCTTATGTAGGAGAAATTGGATGCATAGGTTGATTTGTATTTGAGTCCTCTGCAGCTTGGGTAGTGCAGATTTAGGTACGCTCATGTAGATTCGGATGTGTTTCTAGTTGGAAGGTCGATTTAGTCTGTCGTGTATCCCTGGGCTTCACTGTAGATAATTTTGTGGACCAGAGTGCAGATTTTGAAAGCAATGCGTTCTTTGATTGGGAGCCAGTGTAGTTTTTCGCGGAGGGGTTTTGCGCTTTCAAATCACATTTTTCTGAAGATAAGCCTAGCTGCCGTGTTTTGAGCGGTCTGAAGTTTCTTTAATGTTTGTTCTTTGCATCCCGTATAAATTCCATTGCAGTAGTCTACATGGCTTAGTACCACTGATTGTATCAGGCTGCGAAATGTTTCCCTCGGGAAGGTAAAATTATGTATCATACCTGATAATTTTCTTTCCATTAATCATAGCTGATCAATCCATAGACTGGGTTGTGTCCATCTACCAGCAGGTGGAGATAGAGAGCAAACTTTTGCCTCCCTATATGTGGTCATGTGCTGCCGGAAACTCCTCAGTATGTCGATATCAAAGCTCCATCCGCAGGACTCAGCACTTAGAGAATTACACCCACGAAGGGACACTCTGCCCAGCTCACCACCGCCGAAACGGGGGAGGGGAATTAACCCAGCTCATCCCCACACAAGTGAGGGAGGGGAATCTGTCCAGCTCATCCCCGCGGAGCGGGGGAGGGACACCACACCCGCCGATGCGGGGGGATCTGGCTTATCCTGCAACCGCAACCGCGGGAGGAGCTGACTGACCCTAACACCGCCGAAGCGGGAGGGGTACAAAGCTGCCCTACAGCCGCACGAAGCGGGAGGGAGTGCCGGCAGAATTTAAATCTCAATCCAGCCCCGTAAAACGGAGGGGAGAGGAATGCAGCAGCTCACTGTTACACAAACTCGTCTCAACTCTTGAAGAATCCAGGTGAAAGAAGAACTTGAACACGAAGTCCTCCTGAAGTAACTGAAGGCTAAACTTGAACCTAAAATTCAACCAGAATATAAACAGTACAGATATCTGGGAGGGGCTATGGATTGATCAGCTATGATTAATGGAAAGAAAATTATCAGGTATGATACATAATTTTACCTTCCATATCATCAAGCTGATCAATCCATAGACTGGTGGGATGTACCGAAGCAGTACTCACCCAGGGCGGGACATAGAAATCCCTGACCGCAACACTGAAGCTCCAAACCGGGCCTCCGCCCGAGCAGCCACAGTCAAGCGGTAATGCCTGGCAAAGGTATGGGCCTTCCCCGCGGCCACCTAAGCCGCTGCAATGGCTTCCTTGACCCATCTTGCCACTGTAGGCTTAGAAGCCTGCAGACCCTTACGAGGACCTGTAAACAGGACAAACAGAAGATCCGATTTCCGGAAATCATTGGTCACTTCCAAGCATCTGATGATGACTCGTCTCACATCCAGAAATTGAGAGCAGAGTATTCCTCTGGGTAGACCTCCCTACGAAAGGAAGGGAGACAGAGCTGCTGATTCACATGGAAGCGAAAAACAATCTTGGGCAGGAAGGAAGGCACTGTGCGAATAGACACTCCTGCCTCAGTGAACTGCAGAAAAGGCTCTCGACCTGAGAGTGCCTGGAGCTCGGAAACTCTTCTGGCTGAAGTGATAGCCACCAAAAAGACTGCTTTCAACGTCAGGTCTTTCAGAGATGCCCTCGACAAGGGTTCAAAAGGCGGCTTCTGCAATGCTCTTAGCACCAGGTTGAGATTCCACGCAGGCACCACTGAGTGCAGAGGAGGGCGCAGGTGATTAACTCCCTTGAGAAAGCGCACCACATCTGGCTGCGAAGCCAGGGAAGTACCCTTCAGGCGGCCCCTGAAGCAAGCCAGAGCCGCTACCTGGACTTTAAGGGAACTGAGCGACAGGTCTTCCTCCAGACCTTCTTGCAGGAACGCCAACACTGAAGAAATTGGAGCAGTGAAGGGAGAAAGTGAGCCTGCTTCACACCACGCTGCAAAGATACGCCAAACCCTGGCGTAAGCAGTAGAAGTAGAGCGCTTCCTCGCTCTCAGCATAGTGGCGATGACCTTGTCTGAGAAGCCCTTCTTTCTCAGACGCTGCCGCTCAATAGCCAGGCCGTAAGACCAAAGGGGGAGAGATCCTCCATCACCACGGGACCCTGATGTAACAGGCCCTGCTCCACTGGCAGCCGCAGAGGATCGCCGACTGAGAGCCTGATCAAGTCCGCATACCAGGGACGTCTGGGCCAATCCGGACCCACCAGGATTACCCTGCCGGGATGCTTTGCCACCCGGTCTAGCACCCTGCCCAACATGGGCCAGGGCGGGAACACATAGAGAAGCTCTTGTGTCGGCCACCGTTGGAGAAGAGCATCTACTCCCAGGGATCGAGGGTCCCGTCCTCTGCTGAAAAAGCGCGGCACTTGGCAATTGGCCGATGACGCCATCAGATCTAGGCTCGGCTGGCCCCAGCGCTTCGTGATGCCCAAGAACACCTGAGCAGATAGCTGCCACTCTCCGGGCTCCAAGGTATGGCGACTGAGAAAGACCGCCTTGACATTCATGACTCCGGCAATGTGGGCCGCTGACAGCTGTTCCAGGTTCGCTTCCGCCCACTGGCATAGATTCATGGCCTCCTTGGCTAGAGGGGCGCTCTTGGTACCTCCCTGGCGGTTGACATAGGCCACAGCCGTGGCATTGTCCGACAGGACCCGTACAGGCTTCAACACCAGTACCGGGATGAACTCCAACAACACCAACCGAATGGCTCTGAGTTCCAGGAGGTTGATAGACCACTTGCCTCTGCAGGAGACCAGAGCCCCTGCGCTGTCCTTCCCAAGCAGTGGGCTCCCCAGCCCATCAAAGAGGCGTCTGTCGTGACGACAATCCACTCCGGGGTCACCAGAGGCATTCCTGCAGACAACTTGTCTGTCTGCGTCCACCAGCTCAGCGCCTTGCGCACTGCTGGGTCCGAGGGAAGGCGCACAGCATAATCCTCCGACATCGGAGTCCAGCGCTGCAGCAGAGAGTGTTGTAGTGGTCTCATATGAGCCCTGGCCCAGGGCACTACTTCCATCGTGGCCGACATAGAGCCCAACAGCTGCACGTAGTCCCAAGCCCGAATGGGAGAGGCTACTAGGAACTAGTCCACCTGAGCCTGAAACTTGACAATCCGATTGTCTGGCAGGAACACTCTGCCCACTTGGGTGTCGAATCGAACTCCCAGATACTCCAGGGACTGAGTCGGGCGCAGCTGGCTTTACTCCCAGTTGATGATCCACCCCAGGGAGCGCAAAAAAGCAACCACCCGGTTCACAGCTTTGCCACACTCTGCATAAGAGGGGGCTTGGATCAACCAGTCGTCCAGATAAGGATGGACTTGAACCCCTTCCTTCCTCAGGAAGGCCGCGATGACCACCATTACTTTGGAGAAGGTCCGCGGAGCAGTAGCCAACCCGAACGGGAGGGCTCTGAACTGGAAGTGTCGGCCCAGTACTGCAAAACGCAGAAAGCGTTGATGAGGAGGCCAGATGGGAATATGCAAGTCCGCTTCCTTGATGTCCAAGGATGCCAGGAACTCCCCTGCCTTCACTGCCGCTATAACACAGCGGAGGTTCTCCATGCGAAAGTGCCGAACTTTCAAGGCCCAATTGACCCCTTTGAGGTCGAGGATAGGCCGTACAGAACCTCCTTTCTTTGGTATCACAAAGAAAAAGGAGTAACATCCCTTGCCAAGCTGATTTTCTGGCACCGGAACGACCGCCCCCAGGCGATTCAGATTGTTCAAGGTCTGCTGCACTACCACAGCTTTGACCGGAGACTTGCAGGGAGAGAGTACAAACCCGTCTTTTAAGGGTCGGCAGAACTCTAGCTTGTAGCCGTCTCTGATGACTTCCAGCACCCAAGCGTCTGAAGTTATTGTGGTCCACTCGCCCATAAACGAGGACAGCCGTCCTCCAATCTGCACTGGGGCGTGGACCAAGGCCCCGTCATTGGGTACGAGACCCTGGGGGAGGACTGGAGGGAGCACCTCCGGGACGGCGGTCTCTGCGAAAGGAATGCTGCTTGGGGGAGAAGTTCCTCTTGAAGGAAGAGGGGGCAGAGGAGCCCGACCTGCCCGGGCGGTACCGACGGGCTTCCTGAAACCGTCCTCTGGAGGTACCAGGGCGAGTACTAGCCCGAGCCCTGACCTCTGGTAACTTCTTGCCCTTAGACGTGCCGAGATCGGTCACGATTTTGTCCAGCTCGACCCCAAAGAGCAGCTTGCCTTTAAAAGGCAATCTAGCCAGGCGGGATTTAGAGGCGTGGTCAGCAGACCAATGTTTCAGCCAAAGCCACCGCCGCGCAGAGATTGTCTGAGCCATGCCTTTCGCTGAGGCCCTCAAGACATCATACAGCAAGTCTGCCAAATAGGCTAAGCCCGATTCCAGGGCCGGCCAATCAGCCCTCAAGGAAAGATCCGAGGGGAAAGCCCGCTGCACCATAGTCAGGCACGCCCTGGCCACATAGGAGCCGCAAATTGAGGCCTGCAAACTTAAAGCAGCTGCCTCAAAGGACGACCTTAAGGCCGCCTCCAATCTTCTGTCTTGGGCGTCCTTTAGGGCCGTGCCACCTTCCACCGGCAACGCCGTTTTCTTAGTCACCGCAGTGATTAAAGAATCCACGGTAGGCCACAGATAGGCCTCACGTTCACTTTCAGTCAAAGGATAGAGGCGGGACATAGCCCTAGCCACTTTAAGGCTCGCTTCCGGGACATCCCATTGAGCCGCAATTAAGGTGTGCATGGCATCATGCACGTGGAAGGTTCTAGGCGGGCGCTTCGTCCCCAGCATAATGGCAGAGCCAACAGGGGCTGAGGGAGAGACGTCCTCCGGAGAGGAAATCTTTAAAGTGTCCATGGCCTGTACCAACAGGTTGGACAAATCCTCTGAGCTAAAAAGCCGCGCTGCAGAGGGGTCATCCGCTCCATCCGAGCGGGGATCCGTCTCCTCCAAGGAATCCGCAAAGGACCGTTGGGAGACCTCAGATACGCTGCCCTCATCTACATCGGAGGAGACAAAGTCCTCCAAGGCCTGGGAATCAACCCGAGGGCATTTACCTCTGGGAACCTCAACCTCTTTACCAGACGAGGGAGCAGGGGCAGCGTTTTGCATAAGGAAGGCCTGATGCAGCAGCAAAACAAACTCGGGGGAGAAACCCCCCAGACTGTGTACTTCCGCAGCCTGGGCAACAGCCCTAGACGCACCCTCAACCGGCGCTCGCAAGAGCGGGGGAGAGACATGCTGCGCATCCAAAATGGCGTCCGGCGCGACACTCCGCGAAGGAGCCGCGCGGGAAGAACGGCGCTTAACTTTAGCCGCTTTTGTGCCGTCGCCCAAATTAAGGGCGTTCATGGCATTAATGTCTCCAACCTCAAGGGCGGCCCAAGAAGAAGCCGTCCGAGCCGCGTGGCCGGCCAAGATGGCGGAGGCGAGGAGCGGGGGATGGGCGTTTATGGCGGGAAAAATCGCCACGCCGGAGGAAGGACCGGGACATTCATCGGCCACGAAACTGTCACCCAACAAGGGCGAATCAGGCTTTAAGACCCCCGCATCCCCTCTAGAAGCGCCCAAGCGATCCGGGGAGCGACTCTTTACGCCCTCGCCCTCCGACGCCATATGCCACGTGGAGATAAATCGGGGAACCCCCTGCCCGCTATAAAAAGGTAAAAATTACCTGCTGTCCGCTCCGAGCTGTAACGACCTGGTGTCCCAGTGAGTAGCTGCAATAAACGTTTAAATAAACGTCGAAATAAACGCCTTTAAGGACGTTCAAAATTTTTTTTTTTTTTTTTTTTTAACGGAGCCAGCGGGAGGGGGGAGAAAAGGAGGGACCTGGCACCACCAGGTTTGCACTTGCTCAAAAGAGCCCTCAACCCCAGGCACTCAACAAAACCTAAAAATTAGGCTTGGAGGCCTAGCCAGAGCTGCTGCTGTGTGTGACCACCACCTGCTGAGATAGAGAACATACTGAGGAGTTTCCGGCAGCACATGACCACATATAGGGAGGCAAAAGTTTGCTCTCTATCTCCACCTGCTGGTAGATGGACACAACCCAGTCTATGGATTGATCAGCTTGATGATATGGAAGAATTGTTTCACTCGTTTGAGTTTCCACATTGAATGGAACATTTTTTTTGTTGTGGATGTCACTTTTTTATTTTATTTATTTATTGCATTTGTATCCCACATTTTCACACCTCTTTGCAGGCTCAATGTGGCTTACAATACATCATGGATACTGGAAATGAGAGGAGAATATACATTTCGTTTTACAGAAGGATTTTGGGTTACATGGTCATGAAATATAAGATAGTGGTATTGCAGAACACATTAACAAACATTAGGAATACAGATAGTGGTATAGCAGAAGACATTATAAGACTTTAGACGTGTTACAAAGTTTCTGGGTATGTTTGGCTCTCTAATGTTAGGTTGCAGTCCAATGTAACGCCGAGGAGTTGTCCGCATTGTTTTGGGATGAAAGGATAAGACAGTGTGTTTTTTCTTCGTTGAGTGTTAGTTGAAATGCATTTGCCCATGAGTCCATGATGTTCAAACTGGTTGTGATTTTGTTGGTGATTTCTGTCAGTTTAGATTTGTAAGGAATGTATCTTGTGACATCGTCTGCATAGATGAAGGGGTTAAGGCCTTGGTTGGATAAGGACTTGGCTAGAGGGGTCATCATTAGGTTGAAGAGGATCGGTGATAGTGGTGATCCTTGGGGTACTCCGCAGTCTGCTTTCCATGGTGATGATATGTTTGAGTTTGATTTTACTTGGTATGTTCTTGTGGTTAGGAAACCCTTGATCCAGCTTAGTATGTTTCCACCAATCCCAAATTTATCTAGTACTCTTATTAATATATTGTGGTTTGCCATGTCGAATGCGCTAGACATGTCGAATTAGAGGAGGAGGATGTTGTCAACTGAGCCCCCGAAAGCCCACTACCTACAACTGTACACCACTACAATAGCCTTTGTGGGTGAAGGAGGCATCTATATTTGGGTACAGTGAGTTTTGGAGGGCTCACAGTTTCTACCACAAGTGTAACAGGTAAGGGGAGGTATGGGCCTGGGTCCAAAACAGACTGAATGTCCCAATAGGAAAATATTTCACCAAGGTCTCATATATTGTGGAGTGGAGGAGTAGCCTAGTGGCTAGTGCAGTGGACTTTGATCCTGGGGAACTGAGTTCGATTCCTACTGCAGCTCCTTGTGACTCTGGGCAAGTCACTTAACTCTCCATTGCCCCTGGTACAAAATAAGCACCTGAATATATGTAAACTGCTTTGAATGTAGTTGTAAAAACCTCAGAAAGGCGGTATATTAAGTCCCATTTCCATCCATATATATATACATATACACATACTGTTTGCTAGATAATAATAAACTAAAAACCTCGATCAGCTTACAAGTATAGGAGACAGGGGCATAATCGAACGGAGCCGGCCATCTATATGGGTGGCCCTAAGGCCGGCCCCATAAAGCAACATACCCAACCATATTATCGAAACAAGATGGCCGGCCGTCTTTCGTTTCGATAATACAGTCAGGGCTGGCCAAATCTCAACATTTCGGCCGGCAGAGATCGCCGCCATTGGTTTCCCGCCGATAATGGAAACTAATGGCGGCCATCTCAAACCTGGCCAAATCCAAGCCATTTGTTCGTGGGAGGAGCCAGCATTTATAGTGCAGTGGTCCCCCTCACATGCCAGGACACCAACCGGGCACCCTAGGGGGCACTGCAGTGGACTTCACAAATTGCTCCCAGGTGCATAGCTCCCTTTCAACTGTACCACACTACCATAGCCCTTATGGGTGAAGGGGGGCACCTACATGTGGGTACAGTGGGTTTTGGGTGGGTTTTGGAGGGCTCACATTTATCACCACAAGTGTAACAGGTAGGGGGGGATGGGCCTGGTCCACCTGCCTGAAGTCCACTGCAGTACCCACTAAAAAGTGCTCCAGGGACCTGCATAGTGCTGTGATGGAGCTGGGTATGACATTTGAGGCTGGCATAGAGGCTGGCACAAGAATGTTTATAATTTATTTTTTTGGGTGGGAGGGGGTTGGTGACCACTAGGGGATTAAGGAGAGGTGATCCACAATTCCCTCTGGTGGTCATCTGGTCAGTTGGGGCACTTTTTTGAGGCTTGGTCCTAAAAATAAATGGACCAAGTAAAGCTGGCCAAGTGCTCATCAGAGCCGCCCTTCTTTTTTCCATTATCGGCCGAAGCCAGCCATCTCGTAACCATGCCCCCGTCCCGCCTTCTGCACCCTGCTGCAACGCTCCCTTGAACTTTGGCCGGCCCTGCGATGGAAAGCAGTTGAAGCCGGCCAAAATCGGCTTTCGATTATACTGATTTGACCGGGTTTAGGAGATGGCCGGTCATCTCCCGATTTGTGTCGGAAGATGGCCGGCCGGCCTTATCCTTCGAAAATAAGCAGGATAACCGCATAAGCGTTATTGTGGCTGAAAAGAAAACTTCAATAATATTTCTCTTACTGATACAGTAGAGCCCAGAAATAAATACGACTGTTAGCTTGGTAATTAAATATTCTCATCCATATCTACAGTAAGCAATAGTTGACCAGCTGTTCCTCCTGCTAGAGAAGAAAGTTAGTCATTCCAAGAACCACCCTTTTCTTGCTCCAGTCACTCTACAAAGGATTGAACTGCCTCCATTGTGTCATAAAATGTAGGAACACCATTGTGGAGCACACGTAATTTATCTGGATATAACAAGCTAAAACACACTTTATTTACGCAGGCGACCACACAAAAGAGTAAACCGTTTGTGTTGAAGGGAGATCTTAGTGGAATAGTACTGGAAGCAAAGGCTTTTTCTTTCATCATACTCCAATGTCTTACCCCCTGTAAGGGCATACAAAATCTTCATTTTATAACGATAGTTGAGACGTCTCAGAATCACTACTCTTGGGTGGTCCATAGCAGTATGTGTCCGCTCAGTTCTTAAGGGACCTGCTGTGCTTTGAAGCTGCACAGCACTGGGTAACGAAGCTTCCAAAAAGCCTCTGCTTCTAGCACTGATTCTGGTAGGCCAACTAATCTCAGGTTATTCCTGCAGGAGCGGTTCTCAAGATCATCTACTTTCTCTTCTAGTCTGACTACTGTTTCCCGCAGGTGCTTGACTTCCTGAGAGGTCTCCTGCACTGATGTCTCCACATCTCCCCACTCTTTGCTGGACCACTGGAAGTTTGTCAAAGTAGTGAAGCAATTTTCTGTTCCATTTAGCTTATCCTTGTAGCAGGTGATGGAGAGATATAATGATGTAGGTCCTCGATATAAAACAGTCAAATATGACTGCATTTTACGTGGGAAATATGCTGAATAGTATCCCAAATATTGAGCAGTAATATAACATGGTTAAAAGATCTCTTCTCAGTCTTACAAGACCAGCAAGTATTCAGAACTTCAGCCTTAATCGTGTACATTTTCACAGGGGTACAGACTGTGTGATGTAGTCAGAAATATAAAGACTGAACTATTGACGTTGGCATGGAGATATGAGAAACTTGCAACCAAATTTGTGACCGGTCCTCCAAATTTGGTGCACGATCATCATCTTGTTCCTAAACTTTTATTAAGCCTTCAGTCTTTACCACATCTGGCTGCTTTAATAACTTGTAAAATATTGAAGCCTAATGAGCTATCCTAGCCACTGTTATACATAAAGTTGCAATAGCAAGAGTTTCAGGCAAAGCAGAGAAATCCTTTCACAGCTTATGAATAATATATAATATATAATAATTGTAGCCAATTAAAGAATTGAGACGCTGGAAGGGTATATTTTTTGCATTGCTTTAGCAAAAGTCATTAATCTGGAATCTATCAAAAATACACCAATATCCCAAATACCCTTGGCTTACCATGAAGGCCAGGAAGTGGAGGTCTGATCAATAAGGATTTCAGAAATGTGCCATAGAAAGTATCTTATAGTAGAACTCCATTGTACGGCAGAATTCTTATCTAAGGTTCTAAGATCATTCAGGGGAATTCTATATATGGTGCCGAATCTTAGGCACCACTTCAAAAAATGTTCTAATGGATGAAAGGCAACAAAGCAGGGCAGAAACAGCAGATCTGCACAAAAACTCATATATCCATTTATAGAATAATGCCTATGTATTTTCATGCAGATCTGCAAAGGGGGTGTGGCCATGGGCATGGGTGAGTCGGGGTGTTATCTTAAAACGCTTACAGTACTAAGAATAGTTTGGATCTGTGTCCAACTTGCTCATCAGGATTTAAACCTGGTTTCAGTTGATATGACTCCTTGTTCCCAAAGTTGAGTGTGGACCCCAGCGTTATGCGCCATTCTATAAAGGGCACCAATCCTGGAAAGCTCATTATAGAATACCATTCAGCGCCAATTTTTTTTTGGCACCAAACTTGGAGCATCATTTACTGAATCCAATCATTGTTCATAAATTGGCATTTACATGCCAACATTTAGGCTATTTAAAAGAATGTGTGATTCAGAATTCTCTAATATAAAGAGTTTTAAATGAACTCCCCCTAAATTGTAACAAATATATGTATGTTTTAGTATATTGGGGGGGGGGGGGATGTTAGTAAACTACGCTAGTAGGAAAAAGGAAGCAGATTACAGAAAACCAAATAATTGATAAACTGAAAAATGTATTCCATATGGAATTCGGTATGTAATAGCCATTATTTTTTCACATACATTGTTCTGGTTTTTATTTACTATTTTAGTCTTTTTATGTAAAAATTGTTCTATGTGTACTCATTTATTACTTTTACAATTCTTATATGATTTCATTTTTATTTGGTTGTATTTTTTATTGTTAAGTATATTTTATACTGATTGTAATGTTTTCTTGGTATTTATTTGTATTGACAGTTGCAGGTTTATTTTCGCAAGAGAAGGACACCCATCTTTCGACACAAATCGGGAGATGGGCGCCCTTCTCCCAGGGTCGCCCAAATCGGCATAATCGATAGCTGATTTTGGGTGTCCCCAACTGCTTTCCGTCGCGGGGACGACTAAAAAGTTCCTGGGGGTGTGTCGGAAGCCTAGCGAAGGAGGGTCTTCGGCGTGCCTAACACATGATGGGCGTCCTCGACCCATAATGGAAAACAAGGGTGTCCCTGATGAGCACTTGGATGACTTTACTTGGTCCTTTTTTTCTTAAGACCAAGCCACAAAAAGGTGCCCGACCTGACCAGATGACCACCGGAGGGAATCGGGGATGACCTCCCCTTACTCCCCCAGTGGTCACCAACCCCCCCCCCCCCCCCCCACCCTCAAAAACATTTTTTAAAATATTTTTTGCCAGCCTCTATGCCAGCCTCAGATATCATACCCGTGACAGCAGTATGCAGGTCCCTGGAGCAGTTTTAGTGGGTGCAGTGCACTTCAGGCAGGCGGACCCAGGTCCATTCCCCTGTTACACTTCTGGTGGTAAATGTGAGCCCTTCAAAACCCACCAGAAACCCACTGTACCCACATGTAGGTGCCCCCTTCACCCGTAAGTGCTATGGTAGTGGTGTACAGTTGTGGGGTGTGGGTTTTTGGAGGGGTTTGGGGGGCTCAGCACACAACGTAAGGGAGCTATGTTCCTGGGAGCAATTTATGAAATTCACTGCAGTACCCTCTAGGGTGCTCGGTTGGTGTCCTGGCATGTAAGGGGGACCACTGCACTATGAATGCTGGCTCCTCCCATGACCAAATGGCTTGGATTTGGTCGTTTCTTAGATGGGCATCCTCGGTTTCCATTATCGCCGAATACCAGGGACGACCATCTCTAAGGATGACCTAAGTACGACCATCTCTAAGGTCAACCTAAATATTGAGATTTGGGCGTCCCCAACCGTATTATCGAAAAGAAAGATAGACGCCCATCTTGTTTCGATAATACGGGTTTCCTCGCCTCTTCAAGGAGCCGTCCTGCGAGGATGTCCTCAGGAAAACCTGGATGCCCCTTTCGATTATGCCCCTCTTGGTCACCCTTGATATAGGTCATGTCTGGTGAAACATGGCCGTATCAGATTTTTAGTTTTATGCCAGTCGGTGATTTACATTGCAGTCTATACAATAAATTGTTGAGTTCAATTGTTTGGTTTTCTGTTATGTGCTTCATTTTTGCTGTTGTCTGTGGATCTTTGCCTCTCTGGTTGTGCTTAACAAATAGTTTGTGAAGGTGTTAGCATGTGGGAGCTGTTAACCCAAACTTCTACTAATGGCTAAGTGACTCATTTCCAACATGGCAGAAATCACTTGGAAAAGTGAGTTTCCAGCTGATGCCATATTGGGTAAAGGACAGAACTGCCCATCCAGTGCTTACCCCGTGAAGACAACTAAGGAAGTGTCCATACGGTACATTGAGAGCAGAGGAATAGGGTTAAGATTAAGAATGGGGAGAGCAATTCTGTAATCATGGTATCTTAAAAAAGTTATAGCCCTAGATATTGCCACATTAGAAAAGGTTAAAAGAAGGGCAACCAAAATGATAAAGGGGATGGAACTCCTCTCATATAAGCAAAGGATTAAGAGGTTAGGCTCTTCAGCTTGGAAAAGAGATGGATGAGGGGGACATATGATTGAGTTCTACAAAATCCTGAGTGGTGTAGAATGGGTAAACGTAAATTGATGTTTTTACTCTTTCAAAATTACAAAGACTAGGGGGCACTCAAGGAAGTTACATGATAATACTTTTATGGTTTATTGCAACTTTCTATATCACCCTTCCTGGGAGCATCATAGGTGGTTCACAATCAATTACAAATAATTAGAAATAAAATGTGGAAAGGAATGCCAGAAAATTATAGGAAAGATAACATTTATTCCTAGAAAATTTTTTTAAATTTAAGCACTCTTGATGCATCATCACAAAATGTTGTAGAATCACTAAATGCCTTCTGAGGGCAGTATGAAATTTGAAATAGGAAAGTTCTAGTCTCACAAAAGATGGCAAAGCATTCCACAAGGATGGTGCTAAACAGGAGAACACACTTTTTCATGTTTGGTCAAGGAAAATGTTCCTGGGGAGAGTGAGGGAATGCACGTTGGTCATTCAGAGATTGAAGAAGTCTGGGTGGGGCATAAGGAATGGTAAGGGTTGCCAAATAGGAGGGGGTATGAGTATGAATGTATGGATCAAAATCTTAAACTGAATACAAAGAGCTATAGGGAGCCAATGATGGAGAACAAAAAGTGGCATTATGTGCTCGTAGCGCTTAGAGTGGGTGAGGACTCAAACAGCTGTATTCTGAACAGTCTGCAGATGGCGCAGGAAGTTGCTGGGAGACTAGAGTAAACAGCATTGCAATAGTCTACTCAAAGATATAATAAAAGCATACAGAAAGGTTTTGTGTTATGGTTTATCCAGAAGTGACTGGATGATATGGAACTGATGAAGATAGTTAAAGGGAACCTTAGTTAGAGATGTGATCCGTTCTTTGAAAGAGAGTTCTTGATCCAGTATAATACCAAGATATCTTTGAGAGAAAAATAGGCTAACTGATCAACCATTAATCTGCAGTGCAGTGAAGGGGTCATGGGCTTACCTGTAATCCACGTAGCCACCATCTTAGGGGTCCTTTTATGAAGCTATGGCAAAAGTGTTTTTGCCGCATGCCCATTTCAGGTAGGAGCACTTACTGCCACTCATTGAGGTGGTGGTAAGGGTTCCCATGCTACCCCGGTGGTAACCAGGCAGCGCACAGCACTGCCCAATTACCACTGGGTACACACCAGCACTACAAAAATAAAAAATATTTTTGTTGTGCTGAAATGGCGCATGCTGGGGTGGGAACTACCACCAGGCTGCTGCAGTAGCCCAGCGGTACTTCCCTTTTAGCGAGCGGTAAGCCCGTGTTGGCCTTACATCTGCTTTGTAAAAGGGCCCCTGAGTGATATTAAGGGTAAGACAATTCTCTTCTAACCAACAGTAGATTGATGACAAGGCACGGTTTTACTTAGTACGATAAGGAGAAAGAGTCAGTAGGGAAAACTATCATAATGTCATCAATGTAGTAAAAAGCATGCAGTCTAAGATCCTGGATGAGTGTTGCCAAGGAAGTAAGAAATAAGTTGAAGAAAAGCAGGGCTAAGACTGAGCCCTGAGGGACTCCAAAAGGGATGGGGAAAGTATCTGAGTCAGCGTCCTGTATAGAAACCGAAAAGATATGAGAAGATAAAAAAGAAGAAAATCAGTAATGAACTGTCTCGGTTATCCTCATAAGGGAAAGCCTAGAGATGTGAACAGAAGGTGTGAACAGGAGGACATATTTTTCACTCAATGAATAGTTAAGCTCTGGAATTCATTGCCAGAGGATGTGTTATCAACGGTTAGTGTATTTGGGTTTAAAAAGGTTTGAACAAGTTCCTGGAGGAACAGTCCATAGTCTGCTATGGGGAAGCCACATCTTGCTCTGGGATTGGTAGCATTGAATGATGCTACTCTGTCAGGTACTTGTGACCTGGATTGGCTACTGCTGGAAACAGGATACTGGGCTAGATGGACCATTGGTTTGACCCAGTGTGGCTATTCTTATGTTCTAATCTAGGTTCCTGCATTTTTGTGTTCATTGCATGTGCAAATGTCTAGAAAGCGAAGATACTTACCTGTAGCAGGTATTCTCCGAGGACAGCAGGCTGGACATCATCACGCATGGGTCGTCGTCCGTGACGGCCCAGGAGCTCCTGAATTTTAAGCAAAACATTTTAAAGCTTCTAGAAGCAGCGCGACGGGGCGGGGACATCGCACCGCGCATGCGCGAGTGACTTCCCGCCCGTGACGCCTGCGCGCTTCCCTCAGTTATATAACAAGCAAGAGAAAGAGAACAACTCCAAAGGGGAGGAGGGAGGGTTGTGATGATGTCCAGCCTGCTGTCCTCGGAGAATACCTGCTACAGGTAAGTATCTTCGCTTTCTCTGAGGACAAGCAGGCTGGACATCATCACGCATGGGGTATCCCTAGCACCCAGGCTCACTCAAAACAATGAACAATAGTCAATTGGGCCTCGCAACGGCGAGGACATAACTGAAATGGACCTAAAAACAAACACAACTAAGTGAGAGTGCAGCCTGGAACAGAACAGAAATGGGCCTAGGAGGGAGGAGTTGGATTCTAAACCCCAAACAGATTCTGTAACACCGACTGCCCACACCGATTGTCGCGTCGGGTATCCTGTTGCAGGCAGTAGTGAGATGTGAATGTGTGGACTGATGACCACGTCGCAGCCTTGCAAATCTCTTCAATAGAAGCTGACTTCAGATGATCCACTGACGCAGCCATGGCTCTGACATTATGAGCCGTGACATGACCCTCTAAAGTCAGCCCAGCTTGGGTGTAAGTGAAAGAAATGCAATCTTCTAGCCAATTGGAGATTGTGCATTTTCCGATGGCAACCCCCATCCTGTTGGGATCAAAAGAAACAAATAACTGGGCGGACTGTCTATAGGGCTTCGTCAGCTCCACGTAAAAGGCCAATGCTTTCTTACAGTCCAAGGTATGCAACTTGTCCTCACCAGGGCGGGTATGTGGATGGGGAAAAAATGCTGGCAAGACAATTGACTGGTTCAGATGGAACTCCAACACCACCTTCGGCAGGAACTTAGAATGAGTGCGGAGAACTACCCTGTTATGATGAAATTTAATGTAGGGAGCATGAACTATCAGGGCTTGGAGCTCACTGACGAGCTGAAGTAACAGCCACCAAGAAAATGACCTTCCAGGTCAAGTACTTCAGATGGCAGGAATTCAGTGGCTCAAAAGGAGGTTTTATCAGCTGGGTGAGAACGACGTTGAGATCCCATGACACTGGTGGAGGTTTGACAGGGGGCTTTGACAAAAGCAAACCTCTCATGAAGCGAACAACTAAAGGCTGTCCAGAGATTGGCTGACCTTCTACATGGTGATGATAAGCACTGATTGCACTAAGGTGAACTCTTACTGAGTTAGTCTTAAGACCAGACTCCGACAAGTGTAGAAGGTACTCAAGCAGGGTCCGTGTAGGACAAGAGAAAAGGTCTAGGACCTTGCTGTCACACCAGATGGCAAACCTCCTCCAATTTAAACCCATAACTCCTTTTCGTGGAATCTTTCCTGGAAGCAAGCAAGACTCGGGAGACACCCTCTGAAAAGCCTAAAGAGGCAACTTCTACACTCTCAACATCCAGGCCGTGAGAGCCAGAGACTGGAGGTTGGGATGCAGAAGCGACTCCTCGTTCTGAGTGATGAGGGTCGGAAAACAGTCCAATCTCCACGGTTCTTTGGAGGACAAGTCCAGAAGAAGAGGGAACCAAATCTGACGAGGCCAAAAAGGCACTATCAGAATCATGGTTCCACGGTCTTGCCTGAGTTTCAGCAGAGTCTTCCCCACCAAAGGAATGGGAGGATAAGCATACAGGAGACCCATCCCCCAATGAAGGAGAAAGGCATCTGACGCTAGCCTGCCGTGGGCCTGGAGCCTGGAACAGAATTGAGGAACTTTGTGATTGTACTGAGTGGCAAAAAGATCCACTGAGGGGGTGCCCCACGCTTGGAAGATCTTGCGGACAACATCCATGCTCAGAGACCACTCGTGAGGTTGCATGATTCTGCTCAACCTGTCGGCCAGGCCATTGTTTACGCCTGCCAGATATGTGGCTTGGAGAAGTATACCGTGCTGAGTCGCCCAAAGCCACATCCTGACGGCTTCCTGACACAGAGGGCGAGATCCGGTGCCCCCCTGCTTGTTGGTGTAATACATAGCAACCTGATTGTCTGTCTGAATTAGGATAACTTGGTTGGACAGCTGATCTCTGAAAGTTTTTAGAGCATTCCAGATCGGTCGCAATTCCAAGAGGTTGATCTGAAGATGCGTTTCCTGGAAGGACCAAACTCCTTGAGTGTGGAGCCCATCCATATGAGCTCCCCACCCGAGGAGGGATGCATCCATTGTCAGCACTTTTTGCGGCTGAGGAATTTGGAATGGGCGTCCCAAGGTCAGATTGGAGCGAATGGTCCACCAGTGACGGGAATTGCAGAATTCGGTGGGAAGATGGATGACATCCTCTAGATCCCCCGCAGCTTGACACCACTGGGAAGCTAGGGTCCACTGAGCTGATCTCATGTGTAGACGTGCCATGGGAGTCACATGAACTGTGGAGGCCATGTGGCCCAGAAGTCTCAACATCTGCCGAGCTGTGATTTGTTGGGATGCTCAGCTGAGGACACAAGGGCAAGAAGGTTGTCCGCCCATGCCTGGGGAAGATAAGCTCGAGATGTCTGTGTGTTCAACAGAGCTCCTATGAATTCCAATTTCTGTACAGGAACCAGGTGGGACTTGGGATAATTGATGACAAACCCCAGTAGTTCGAGCAACTGAATAGTAATCTGCATGGATCGTAGAGCTCCTGCCTCTGAGGTGCTCTTCACCAGCCAATCGTCGAGATAGGGGAACACATGTACTCCCAGTCTGCGTAACGATGATGCAACCACTGCCAACACTTTGTGAAGACTCTGGGTGCAGAGGCGAGACCAAAGGGCAGCACACAGTACTGAAAGTGCTGAGTTCCCAGACGAAATCGAAGGTACTGCCTGTGAGTTGGGAGCACCGAAATGTGAGTGTAGGCGTCCTTTAAGTCCAGAGAGCATAGTCAATCGTTTTCCTGAATCATTGGAAGAAGGGTGCCCAGGGAAAGCATCCTGAACTTTTCTAGGACCAGATATTTGTTCAGGGCCCTTAGGTCTAGGATGGGACGCATACCCCGTTTTCTTTTCTACAAGGAAGTACCTGGAATAGAATCCCAGCCCTTCTTGCCCGGGTGGAGCAGGCTCGACCGCATTGGCGCTGAGAAGGGCGGAGAATTCCTCTGCAAGTACCTGCTTGTGGCGAGAACTGAAAGATTGAGCTCCCGGAGGACAATTTGGAGGCTTTGATTCCAGATTGAGGGTGTATCCGGACCGGACTATTTGTAAAACCCACCTGTCGGAGGTTATGAGAGGCCACCTTTGGCGAAAAAAATATAAGCCTCCCTCCGACAGGAAGATCGTCCGGTACAGACACTTTGATGTCGGCTATGCTGCTCTAGAGCCAGTCAAAAGCTCGTCCCTTGCTTTTGCTGGGGAGCCAGAGGGGCCTGAGGCGCACGCCGCTGATGAGAGCGGGCCTGCTGGGGGTGAGCCTGAACAGGCTGTCGAGAAACAGGAGTGTACCTACGCCTATTAGAGGAATAGGGAGCACTCCTCCTCCCTCCAAAAAACCTCCTAGAGGAGGAGGTAGTAGCAGAAGGCGTCAGGTGGGCGAGAGAGTCCATAACATCATGGTGCTTCTTGAGGGAATCAACCATATCCTCAACCTTCTCTCCAAAAAGATTGTCCCCCCGACAAGGAACATCCGTCATACGGTGGATGCCGCATCAAAAGAATCAAAAGCTCCCCTGGCCAGGAATTTGCGACCCACCTTCTGCTGCCTGACCACCTGGTGAAAAGGCACAGCAAGCTCAGGAGGAAGAGCTTCAACCAAACTGGACAGTTGCTTTATCGAGTTCCGTGTACAGCTGGTATGTTTGAATCTTGGCCGCGAGCATTCTGGCCTGATACATACGCCTTCCAAAAGAATCCAAGGTCCTAGACTCTCTGCCCGGGGGCGCCAAAGCATAGTCCCTAGTACTCTTGGATCTTCTGAGAGCAGAGTCCACCACCATGGAATCGTGAGGAAGTTGGGCCTTCACCATCACAGGCTCACCATGGACTCTGTACTGGGACTTGGACTTCTTGTTGACAACTGAATTAGATAGAGGGCAAGACCAATTCCGCAACATCACTTCCCTGAGTGTATTGTGCAGGGGGGCCGTTGCAACCTCTTTTGGCGGAGAAGGGTAATCCAGGACCTCGAACATCTCAGCCCTGGACTCATCCACAGCCTCCACGGGAAAGGGAATGTCCCTAGACATTCCCGCACAAAAGATGAAAAGGAGAGACACTCAGGTAGAGATTGTCTAACCTCAATAGGTGGAGTGGGATCAGATGGAAGCCCCTGAGAATCTTCCTCCGAAAAATATCTGGGGTCTTCTTCCTCACTCCATGAGTGCTCCTGTTCGATGTCGGACAATAGCTCTCGAAGAGCAGCCCGAACCCGATCCTGCCTCAACTTCGAGGATCGATGTCCTCGTGAAGGGCGTCGAGAAGTGGACCCTTGCCTGGACTCCGGCGAAGCTTCCTCCACCGGTCGAAGAAGAGTCCACCCGGGTGGCACCTGCGGTACCGAGGCAGGACGCATCATCCCCTCCAGAAGGCCTGGAAGCATGGCCCGGAGACACTCATCGAGGGCTGCCATCGGAACAAGCTGTGGGATCAGTACGGGAGTCGGTGGTAGAATCAGATCAGGTTCGAGAACCGGTACCTGGCTGCCAGACGACCGACGCATCGGAACCTCTTGAATGGAGGGTGAGCGATCCTCCCAGCGCCGATGCTTCTCGGGTGCCGACTCCCTCGGCTCCCCGGAGCTCTCGGTACCATGACGGGAAGGAGATTGATGGCGATGCTTCTTGGCCTTCGCCCGACGCCCATCATCGACACTCCTCGGTACCGATGAGGAGGACATGGAATCCTCACGCCTAGCCTCTCGAGCTACCTGGGTTCTCTTTTTCATTAATTTGCAAAGCTTACACGAAGCTGGCAAAATGGTTGGGCCCGAGGCACTGGAGACACCAGGCGCGTGACCGGGCGGCCTAAAGATGGCCGCGACCGGAGGAGAAAGGAAAAACGGGGAAAAAACTAAGAAAAATAAGGAATTCTTTTTTTTTAAGTTTAGAAAGGTAGTTAGAAAAAAAGGTAGCGAAAGCTACAACCGTAGCGCGTAAACGCAACAAAAAACGTCTCCTGGGCCAGAACAACGCGAGGAGCAGCACAAAAAACAACCCCTCTTCGCGAAGCGGAAAAAAGGAAACTGAGGGAAGCGTGCGGGTGTCGCGGCGGGAAGTCACTTGCGCATGCGCGGTGCGTTGTCCCCGCGCCCGTCGCGCTGCTTCTAGAAGCTTTAAAAAATTTTTGTTTAAAATTACGGAGCTCCTGGGCCGTCGCGGATGACAACCCATGCGTGATAATGTCCAGCCTGCTTGTCCTCGGAGAATATTAACACATACGTGCTATTCTGCAAATACCTGCTTATTTTACATAGTACATATTTACAAGGGGCCATACACAGGGGTGGGGCATGGACAGGACATGGGTGGGGCTCACACATGTATAGCTTACAGAATACTGTAAGTCATGTGCTTCTCTGCCACATTAAGAGGGTCTTTTACTAAGGCGCGCTCCCGTTTTTGGCATTCCTAGGGGCGTCCCAAACATATAGCGCTCACACAATTTTAGTGCAAACTAAAAACGTGGGCGCGCCTTAGTAAAAGATGCTCTTAGGCACTCACACTTATACCAACTCTATGGCTGGGATAACTGTGGTCATACAAACGTTAGGTGCACCAATTCCAAGTTACTCTTGTATTCTATAGTGGTGCCCAGTTTCCATTATAGAATAAGCTTCTACTGTTCAGCCTCAGAATGTTTATACGAATGTGCTCACTTATAGAATTGCCTCCTCAGTGCTTGGATCTCATGTATGAAAAAGAAAAATCCTAAATAAAAGGAAGGAACCTTGCGGACCATCTCAGGGATAGTCTTAGGGAACAGATGAGTCCCCTGAGAATTATTCAGGGACACAGAGATTCACCTAACAGATGTTTCATTTTATGCAGTATGGATACCACAAAGCTGAAATATACAATGTGGCAAATCATAGAATCCAGGTTTTACAAAATATTGCAGCAAAAATGGTAATGGGGGCAGGATTACAGATGGTCTGTGCCCTGAAGAGGACAGGTACAAATCAAGGTAGGGTATACACAAAAAGTAGCATATATGAGTTTATCTTGTTGGGCAGACTGGATGGGCCGTGCAGGTCTTTTTCTGCCGTCATCTACTATGTTACTATCCAGCTTATTTTCGAAAGAGAAAGACGCCCATATTTCGACCCAAATCGGGAGATGGGCGTCTTTCTCCCGTGGGCGTCCAAATTGGTATAACCGAAAGCTGATTTTGAGCATCTTCAACTGCAATCGGTCGCGGAAACGGCCAAAGTTGATGGGGGCGTGTCGGAGGCGTGGTGAAGGCGGGACTGGGGTGTGTTTATCAGCCGAGGAGAGATAAGCGTCCTCAGCCGATAATCGAAAAAAGAAAGGCGTTTTTAACGCGAATTTGGGTCACTTTTTTTGGACCCTTTTTTTTCACGAATAAGTCCCAAAAAAGTGCCCTAAATGACTAGATGACCACCGGAGGGAATCGGAGATGACCACCCATGACTCCCCCAGTGGTCACTAACCTCCTCCCACCCCAAAAAAACAACTTTAAAAACTTTTTTTTTCCAGCCTGTATGCCAGCCTCAAATGTCATACCCAGCTCCATCACAGCAGTATGCAGGTCCCTGGAGCAGTTGTTAGTGGGTGCAGTGGACTTCAGCCAGGTGGACCCAGGCCCATCCCCCCCCCCCCCACCTGTTACACTTCTGGTGGCAAATATGAGCCCTCCAAAACCCACCCGAAACCCACTGTACCCACACCTAGGTGCCCCCCTTCAGCCATAAGTGCTATGGTAATGGTGTATTGTGGGCAGTGGGTTTTGGGGTGGATTTGAGGGGCTCAGCACCCAAGGGAAGGGAGCTATGGAGCTCAGGTGGAGTTTGCTTTGTTTTTTTAATTGTTACAAGTGCCCCCTAGGGTGCCCGGTTGGTCTTCTGGCATGTCAGGGGGACCAGTACACTACGAATCCTGGCCCCTCCCACAACCCAATGCCTTGGATTTGGTCATTTTTGAGCTGGGCGCCTTTGGTTTCCATTATCGCTGAAAAACGAAACTGCCCAGCTCAAATCTGCACAAATCCGATGCATTTGGCTGGCACACACCGTATTATCGGAAAAAAGATGGACGCCCATTTTTTTTCGAAAATACGGTTTGTCCCGCCCGTTCATGTACCTGTTCTCGGAGATAGATTATGGAGATGGGCGTTCGCGTTCGATTATGCCCCTCTATGTATAATGTACCTTATTTAATTAGACTTCACTGAATCCCAGTGAAGGCTAGATCTGAATTTAAATTGCTAATTTTTATTTTTAAGATTCAGTGGGCCATGTTTACTAAGCTGCACTATAGGCGTGCTAACATTTTTAGCATGCGCTAAAAATTAGCGCACGCTAATGCTAGAGACACCTCTGGTGTCTCTAGTGTTCGCACGCACTAATTTTTATTGTGCATTAAAAACGCTAGCACACCTTAGTTAAACATGGCCCTTTCTGGCCTCTGCCTGGCCAACCTCACTGGTTTCATTTCTCAGTTAAATCCATTAAGATGTTCAAGCTTACTCTCAGATTTAAAACTTGCAGTACCAAGTGTAAAATGTTGTTGTTTAATAGAAACAAGAAATCGGACAATTATAGCTAAAGGTCCTATTATATGGAACCCCTTACCTGTGGAAATAACGTTGAAAAGTTATTCTTTTTAGATGGGCTCTGAAGACTTGGCTTTTTCATAAATACTGCTTTTAATACTTGTTCTAATTGTACTGAAATGGAAACTTTATTGTACTCAGTCTGGTAAATTCTTCATTGGAGATATTCTCTTTTTGTAAGCTGCCTTAAGCTTGGTTGATTAAGGAGCCTACAAATGACCATGTCAAATTTAAATTAAATTCTATAACAAGGTGCCTACCAGACCCCTACCAACTGGAGGGGTCTGGCAGGCGCCAAAATAAATAAATAAAGGAAAGTAGGCACCTACTTTCCTTCATAGAATACTAGCGTAACTGGATATATACATACTTAACATTTAGGCATGAGCATTTTAAGCCATAGAGCGGGCGTAAGTGTTAAGTACCTAAGTACTGCAGACACCAGCATAACTTCTAGTATTGTGTAAGTTACATGCTCTGTTCCTGTGTATAGCCCCCATCACATTATGGAAGTTAAGCAGGTATTTGCAGAATAGCACTTAGGCAGCATGCCGGCATAAACATGCGTAGGTGGACACATATGCCGAGTGCTAATCTTCTAAACATTTACATGCCCCATATCTGCATGTGTAAAATGTTGATTTACAAGTATAACTCGCCATACAAGTATAAGTGGCAACCATCAGAGGCAGTACTCTGCTGTTAAGTATTGGTGCAGTAGCAATATCCACCATAATATAGAAAACCTTTCAAATGTCTTTTTAAAATCTTTTTTTCTCCTTTTTATAACAACACAGTGTTAATGGTCATAGGTAAATCCGTACTTATCTTAAAAAATTCTACCTGGATTTTTAAACTTAATTAGAACCCACTGGGCTTAATACAGAAATCGAATGGATGTCTTTAATCTGACAAGTCCTTGTGATTGGTTAGTGTTGCCATGTGACCACGGCTATAAAAACAGTGAGTTAGACGCCGCAGCCATCTTGGCAAGGGGTGAAGAACTTAGTACTCATTGATTTCAGAGACATAAAGCTATCTGATAATTATGTTATTTTACATTGTTTTGTGAATACTGTTAGTTTTATGAATATTGAGAACTCCTCATTCTCTTCTTTGTAGGGACATATCTTGAAAAAGCTGAAGCAAAACATATGTCGGTATGCAGCCCCATACGATCTGAGCTTGATTTTGAGAAAAAACCCTAGAATTTTTAAAGATAACTACAGATTTGCCTCTGACCATTAACACTGTGTTGTTATAAAAAGGAGAAAAAAGATCTAAAAAAGACATTTGAAAGGTTTTCTATATCATGGACTGATGATGAGAAAGGTGGATATTGCTACTGCACCAATACTTAACAGCGGAGTACCGCCTCTGATGGTCCGAAGATACCTTTCTATATGAATGTGTGTTGATTGATAGCAGTAATAAGAATATATATTTTTCCAGTGTGAGTATACGTAACATACATTACTGCAGAGAGGTATTATATAGTGGGCATTTCTAGTAACTTCAGAAAAGCTGCCATGTATACATATGGTACCCTCTTTCCATCAGGTCTTCCTGGATGTTACCAGAAAGTCCCGCTTTGGTGCTGTATCTCCTACACTATGGAACACCCTTCCCCCTTTATTTATGTCTTGAGCAGTCCTTCCCTAGTTTTAAATCTCAGTTAAAGATTTATTACTTTTCCATAGCTTTTCCTGATCCTGGGATCCTGTGACTTGACTTTGCTATGTACTTGAGTTAGCTCCAAGCTTCCTATTGTTCTTTGCCTCCCCTGTTTTTCCCCCTCTTGTTGGTTCTGTAATCTTTCCTTTTCCTGTTATCCTTTTGTACTTTGTTTTGCTTTATTTTGTGATATGTGAGATTGTGAGATTCCCCCTTTTCCCTAATTATTTATATATTGTACACCACTTAGATTTCTAATCGAAAATTTGCAGTATATCAAATAAATTGAAATTTAGCTTGGAACTATATATGCCTACAGCACATACTGATTTGAAAAAGACGTGCTGTTGGTGCGGTTTGGGCAGACCTTCAAGGTATAAGTGTATTCTGTACTTTAGAATGGCAATGTGTTCCCCAAGTGTAAAATCAACAGGCACTTCTTGTATCAAGATTGCCTCAACCTTTCAGCAGAAACACAGCAGTTCAGCCTCTATTGATTTGCTTAGTTGTAGAAGACACCTGTTTAATGCAAACCACTTAATGCATCTCACAACTGTTATACCCCTGATGAAGACATTTTGAAACATGGCCATGTTGGATGTTTCGATTTTTTTAAATAAATAGTTTGTGAAATATCCATCTGGTTGATCCTTTGTGGTGGATCTGCTTCTTTAATGCCAGTGTTTGGTGTGGATCCCTTGCCTCTCTCATCTGCTGATTCTATAAAAGGCTCCATGTTCAGCAAACCTTTAAAACCTGGATCACTTATATTATTATTATTATTATTATTATTATTATTATTATTATTATTATTATTTGTAGCATTTGTATCCCACATTTTCCCACCCATTTGCAGGCTCAATGTGGCTTACATTTGCCGTTATGGCGATTGCCATTTCCGGACTTTAGATATGCACATGATTTTGCAATCAAGTGCGTACATACATGGTAGAAGAATGCATTGTGTGCTTGTGTACTTGTTAACATGTGGTTTTGCAATCAAGTGCGTATGTATGTGGTAGAAGAATACATTGTGGTCTTGTGTAGGTGTCGGCTTTATGTAGTTGCTCAGATGATGGTATTATGGTGAGAGTAATAGTGTTGGGCAGTGGTTATGTCGTTTCGGTCTTATTCTTCGTTGTTGTTGTTTAGAAGTTAGGACGATTGTTTGTTGTATGCTTTTTTGAATAGGTCCGTTTTCAGTAGTTTACGAAAGATGGTTAGATCTTGCGTTGTCTTTATGGTCTTCAGGAGTGCGTTCCATAGCTGTGTGCAAATGTAGGAGAAGCTGGTTGCGTAGGTGGACTTATATTTTAATCCTCTGCAGTTGGGGTAATGGAGGTTGAGGAATGTACGTGCTGATCTTTTAGCATTCCTAGCAGGTAGGTCTATGAGGTCTGACATGTAGGCCGGAGCTTCTCCATGTATAATTTTATGGACCATGGTGCATACTTTGAACGCAATTCGTTCCTTTAGTGGAAGCCAGTGTAGTTTCTCTCTTAGCGGTTTGGCGCTTTCGTATTTTGCTTTCCCGAATATAAGTCTGGCTGCCGTATTTTGGGCTGTCTGAAGCTTCTTAATGACTTGTTCTTTACAACCCGCTTATATTGCGTTGCAGTAGTCTAGGTGGCTTAACACCACTGACTGTACTAGGCTGCGGAATGTGTCTCTTGGGAAGTAGGGTTTGATTCTTTTAAGTTTCCACATGGCGTAGAACATTTTCTTTGTTGTATTTTTCGCATGGTCTTCTAGTGTAAGGTTTCGATCAATCGTTACTCCCAGGATTTTCAAACCATTGTAGACCGTAAGAGTGTAGTCTGGGGTGTATATAGTATTGTTTTTGTTTGAGTTGTATTGTGAGGATAGGATGAGACACTGTGTCTTTTCTGCGTTTAGTTTCAGTTGAAATGCATCCGCCCATGAATTCATTATTTGGAGGCTATGTTGGATTTCTTTTGCAATTTCTGTTAGGTCATGCTTGAACGGGATTTATATCGTGATGTCATCTGCATAAATATATGGATTAAGACCTTGGTTGGATAGCGATTTAGCTAGAGGTGTCATCATTAGGTTGAATAAGGTTGGTGACAACGGTGATCCTTGTGGGACACCACATTCTGGTGTCCATGGTACTGACATTTTTGATTTTGAGATCACTTGGTAGGTTCTAGCTTTTAGGAATCCTTGGAACCACTTTAGTACATTTCCTCCAATCCCGAAGTAGTCTAAGATGTTCGAGAGTATTTGGTGGCTAATCATATCGAATGCGCTGGACATGTTGAATTGGAGGAGTAGCACACTGTGTGTGTCCTGTTGCTATTAGTTGTTTGAATTTAGTTATGAGGGTGGTTATCACTGTTTCTGTACTATGGTTGGATCTGAATCCCGACTGTGATTCATGCAGTACTGTGAATTTGTCTAAGTAGTTGGTAAGTTGTTGTGTTACCATACTTTCCATTGTTTTGACAATCAGTGGGATGGATGCCACTGGTCGATAGTTGGTCGTGTCGTTTAGTTTTTTCTTTAGGTCTTTGGGTATCGGTGTGAGTAATATGTTTCCTTTGTCTTTGGGGAAGAGTCTGTGTTGTAGCATGTAGTTCAGGTATGTCGTAAGTTCTGTTATGAAGTGTTTGGGGGCAGACCTTACTAGATAACTGGGACAGGTGTCCAATTTGGAGTGGGTTTTGGAAAATTTGTTGATTGCTTGAGAAATAGTGTTTTCGGTTAGTAATTCGAAGCTGTTCCAAATTCGATCCGCTGGGTATTCACCGGGGGTTGGGTCTATGCAGTCCATAAATTTTTTGTGGTCAGTGGTGTTAAGTGGTAACGTGGACCATAGTTTTATGATATTCTCGTTGAAGTACTTGGCAAGGTCGTCTGCCGTTGGGATGTCTGTGCTGGTTGTAGTAATTGGTGTAGTGTCTATTAGTTTATTTACGATTTGGTATAGCTTGTGTGTGTCTTTGTAGTTAGGCCCTATTTTGGTTCTATAGTATGCTCTTTTGGTTTGCCTTATTGAGTATTTGTATTTTCTTTGATGTTGTTTCCATTCATTAAGTGTCTGCTCACTACCTTAGTCCAAAGATACATTAATATTACCAAAAAAACCCTCCCAACAATATCTAGCAAATTGGATTGGACCTTCACTTATTTAGAACTTTTTGCCATTGTTCCTTATCACAAAAAGGGGCATAATTGAACGGGGCGCCCAAGTTTTCCTGGGGCCGTCCTCGCAGGACGGCTCTGTGAAGGGGCAGGGAAACCAGTATTATCGAAACAAGATGGGTGTCCATCTTTCGTTTCGATAATACGGTTGGGGACGCCCAAATCTCAACATTTAGGTCGTCCTTAAAGATGGTTGTCCCCGGTTTTCGGCGATAATGGAAACCGAGGACGCCCATCTCAGAAACGTCCAAATCCAAGCCATTTGGTCGTGGGAGGAGCCAGCATTCGTAGTGCACTGGTCCCCCTGACATGCCAGGACACCAACCGGGCACCCTAGGGGGCACTGCAGTGGACTTCATATATTGCTCCCAGGAACAAAGCTCCCTTACCAAGGGAAATATATGAATATATGTGCTGAGCCCCCCAAACCCCTCCAAAAACCCACACCCCACAACTGTACACCACTACCATAGCCCTTACGGGTGAAGGGGGACACCTACATATGGGTACAGTGGGTTTCTGGTGGGTTTTGAAGGGCTCACATTTACCACCAGAAGTGTAACAGATAGGGGGTGATGGGCCTGGGTCCGCCTGCCTGAAGTGCACTGCACCCACTCAAACAGCTACCATAGTACTAAGCATGATGTACTTAGGAACAACAAACATAGTTTGAAATGTCTATATGCGAATGCCAGGAGCCTAAGAAATAAGATGGGGGAGTTAGAATATATTGCACTAAATGAAAAATTAGATATAATAGGCATCTCTGAGACCTGGTGGAAGGAGGATAACCAGTGGGACACTGTCATACCGGGGTACAAATTATATCGTAGTGATAGGGTGAATCGGATTGGTGGAGGGGTAGCATTGTATATTAACGAGAGCCTTGAATCAAATAGATTGAAAATTCTGCAGGAAGCAAAACACTCCTTGGAATCACTGTGGATTGAAATTCCATGTGCAAAGGGGAAAAGGATAGTGATAGGAGTGTACTACCGTCCGCCTGGCCAGGACGAACAGACGGATGCGGAAATGTTAAAGGAAATCAGGGACGCAAACAAACTGGGCAACACAATAATAATGGGGGATTTCAATTACCCGCATATAGACTGGGGTAATGTAACATCTGTACACGCAAGGGACATAAGATTTCTTGATGAAATCAAGGACAGCTTCATGGAACAGCTAGTTCAGGAGCCGACAAGAGAAGGAAAAATACTAGACTTAGTCCTTAGTGGTGCTCATGATCTAGTGCAGGGGGTAACGATACGAGGGCCGCTTGATAACAGTGATCATAATATGATCGGTTTTGATATTGGCATTGAAGGAAGTGAAACTAGGAAATCAAGTACGCTAGCGTTTAACTATAGAAAAGGTGATTACGACAAAATGAGAAAAATGGTGAAAAAAAGACTGAAAGGAGCAGCTCGCAGAGTAAAAAACTTGCATCAGGCGTGGATGCTGTTTAAAAACACCATCCTGGAGGTTCAGGACAAATATATTCCACGTATTAGAAAAAAGGGAAAAAAGACTAAACGTCAGCCGGCGTGGCTAAACAGTAAGATAAAGGAAATCATTAGAGCCAAAAAACAATCCTTCAGAAAGTGGAGAAGAGAACCAACTGAAAGTAACAGGATAGATCATAAGGAATGCCAAGCCAAATGCAAAGCGGAGATAAGGAGGGCAAAAAAGGACTTTGAGAAGAAATTAGCGTTGGAAGCAAAAATACATAGTAAAAACTTTTTTAGATACATTAAAAGCAGGAAACCGGCCAAAGAGTCGGTTGGGCCGCTGGACGAAAATGGTGTTAAAGGGGCGATCAAGGAGGACAAAGCCGTAGCGGAGAAATTAAATGAATTCTTTGCTTCGGTCTTCACCGAGGAGGATTTGGGGGGGACACCGGTGCCGGAAAGAATATTTGAAGCGGGGGAGTCGGAGAAACTAAACAAATTCTCTGTAACCTTGGAGGATGTAATGGGTCAGTTCAGCAAGCTGAAGAGTAGTAAATCACCGGGACCTGATGGTATTCATCCCAGAGTATTAATAGAACTAAAAAATGAACTTGCGGAGCTACTGTTAGAAATATGCAATCTGTCCCTAAAATCGAGTGTAATACCGGAAGACTGGAGGGTAGCCAATGTTACTCCGATTTTTAAGAAAGGTTCCAGAGGAGATCCGGGAAATTATAGACCGGTGAGTCTGACGTCGGTGCCAGGCAAGATGGTGGAGGCTATTATTAAGAATAAAATTGCAGAGCATATACAAAAACATGGACTGATGAGACAAAGTCAGCACGGATTTAGTGAAGGGAAGTCTTGCCTCACCAATCTAATGCATTTTTTTGAGGGGGTAAGCAAACATGTGGACAATGGGGAGCCGGTTGATATTGTATATCTGGATTTTCAGAAGGCGTTTGACAAAGTGCCGCACGAAAGACTCCTGAAGAAATTGCAGAGTCATGGAATCGGAGGTAGGGTATTATTATGGATTAAGAACTGGTTGAAAGATAGGAAGCAGAGAGTAGGATTGCGTGGCCAGTATTCTCAGTGGAGGAGGGTAGTTAGTGGGGTCCCGCAGGGGTCTGTGCTGGGTCCGTTGCTTTTTAATGTATTTATAAATGACCTAGAGATGGGAATAACTAGTGAGGTAATTAAATTCGCCGATGACACAAAATTATTCAGGGTCGTCAAGTCGCAGGAGGAATGTGAACGATTACAGGAGGACCTTGCGAGACTGGGAGAATGGGCGTGCAAGTGGCAGATGAAGTTCAATGTTGACAAGTGCAAAGTGATGCATGTGGGTAAGAGGAACCCGAATTATAGCTACGTCTTGCAAGGTTCCGCGTTAGGAGTTACGGATCAAGAAAGGGATCTGGGTGTCGTCGTCGATGATACGCTGAAACCTTCTGCTCAGTGTGCTGCTGCGGCTAGGAAAGCGAATAGAATGTTGGGTGTTATTAATAAGGGTATGGAGTCCAGGTGTGCGGATGTTATAATGCCGTTGTATCGCTCCATGGTGCGACCGCACCTGGAGTATTGTGTTCAGTACTGGTCTCCGTATCTCAAAAAAGATATAGTAGAATTGGAAAAGGTACAGCGAAGGGCGACGAAAATGATAGTGGGGATGGGACGACTTTCCTATGAAGAGAGGCTGAGAAGGCTAGGGCTTTTCAGCTTGGAGAAGAGACGGCTGAGGGGAGATATGATAGAAGTGTATAAAATAATGAGTGGAATGGATCGGGTGGATGTGAAGCGACTGTTCACGCTATCCAAAAATACTAGGACTAGAGGGCATGAGTTGAAGCTACAGTGTGGTAAATTTAAAACGAATCGGAGAAAATTTTTCTTCACCCAACGTGTAATTAGACTCTGGAATTCATTGCCGGAGAACGTGGTACGGGCGGTTAGCTTGACGGAGTTTAAAAAGGGGTTAGATAGATTCCTAAAGGACAAGTCCATAGACCGCTATTAAATGGACTGGAAAAATTCCTCATTTTTAGGTATAACTTGTCTGGAATGTTTTTACGTTTGGGGAGCGTGCCAGGTGCCCTTGACCTGGATTGGCCACTGTCGGTGACAGGATGCTGGGCTAGATGGACCTTTGGTCTTTCCCAGTATGGCACTACTTATGTACTTATGTACTGTTATGAAGTGTTTGGGGGCAGACCTTACTAGATAACTGGGACAGGTGTCCAATTTGGAGTGGGTTTTGGAAAATTTGTTGATTGCTTGAGAAATAGTGTTTTCGGTTAGTAATTCGAAGCTGTTCCAAATTCGATCCGCTGGGTATTCACCGGGGGTTGGGTCTATGCAGTCCATAAATTTTTTGTGGTCAGTGGTGTTAAGTGGTAACGTGGACCATAGTTTTATGATATTCTCGTTGAAGTACTTGGCAAGGTCGTCTGCCGTTGGGATGTCTGTGCTGGTTGTAGTAATTGGTGTAGTGTCTATTAGTTTATTTACGATTTGGTATAGCTTGTGTGTGTCTTTGTAGTTAGGCCCTATTTTGGTTCTATAGTATGCTCTTTTGGTTTGCCTTATTGAGTATTTGTATTTTCTTTGATGTTGTTTCCATTCATTAAGTGTCTGCTCACTACCTTAGTCCAAAGATACATTAATATTACCAAAAAAACCCTCCCAACAATATCTAGCAAATTGGATTGGACCTTCACTTATTTAGAACTTTTTGCCATTGTTCCTTATCACAAAAAGGGGCATAATTGAACGGGGCGCCCAAGTTTTCCTGGGGCCGTCCTCGCAGGACGGCTCTGTGAAGGGGCAGGGAAACCAGTATTATCGAAACAAGATGGGTGTCCATCTTTCGTTTCGATAATACGGTTGGGGACGCCCAAATCTCAACATTTAGGTCGTCCTTAAAGATGGTTGTCCCCGGTTTTCGGCGATAATGGAAACCGAGGACGCCCATCTCAGAAACGTCCAAATCCAAGCCATTTGGTCGTGGGAGGAGCCAGCATTCGTAGTGCACTGGTCCCCCTGACATGCCAGGACACCAACCGGGCACCCTAGGGGGCACTGCAGTGGACTTCATATATTGCTCCCAGGAACAAAGCTCCCTTACCAAGGGAAATATATGAATATATGTGCTGAGCCCCCCAAACCCCTCCAAAAACCCACACCCCACAACTGTACACCACTACCATAGCCCTTACGGGTGAAGGGGGACACCTACATATGGGTACAGTGGGTTTCTGGTGGGTTTTGAAGGGCTCACATTTACCACCAGAAGTGTAACAGATAGGGGGTGATGGGCCTGGGTCCGCCTGCCTGAAGTGCACTGCACCCACTCAAACAGCTCCAGGGACCTGCCTACTTTTATCATGGAGCTGGGAATGACATTTGAGGCTGGCAAAAAAAACATTTTAAAGTTTTTTTTTTAGGGTGGGAGGGGGTTGGTGACCACTGGGGGAGTAAGGGGAGGTCACCTCGATTCCCTCCGGTGGTCATTTGGTCAGTTCGGGCACCTTTTTGAGGCTTGATCGCAAGAAAAAATGGACCAAGTAAAGTCGGCCAAGTGCTCGTCAGGGACGCCCTTCTTTTTTCCATTATCGGCCAAAGACGCCCATCTCTTAAGCATGCCCCAGTCCCGCCTTCGCTACGCTGCCGACACCCCCCCGTGAACTTTGGTCGTCCCCGCGATGGAAAGCAGTTGAGGGCGCCCCAAATTGGCTTTCGATTATGCCGATTTGGGCAACCCTGAGAGAAGGACGCCCATCTCCCGATTTGTGTCGGAAGATGGGCGCCCGTCTCTTTCGAAAATAAGCCTGAAAGTATGACTTTCTCATGTATAGTATTATGTAATAGGAGGATGGGAAGGAAAGATGGGATACTACATTTTTCAAACTCCAACAGATTACAATAAATTCAGATGTTCCTGCTCTGCAACCTGCCCCTTTCTTTATGTTCATCCCTCACTCCTCTTTGCTTTTTCCTCCTCTCTAACCCTGTCCTACCCCTTCATCTTGCCCCTTTCCTTCCATAGCTAGCTAATCATACTGGTGGGACATGGGAACTCTCACTGGTTATTCTGTACAGCTTTGCCTCCTCCATGCTTACAGGACCTAAGGACTCCTGCCACTCTTTTGTGCAGCTCTGCTTCTTCTGTGCTGGTTGGACCAGGGCCATTCATTGTTTGCCACTGCTCTAGTAAAGCTGTAAGTACATAAGTATTGCCACACTGAGACAGATGAAAGGTCCATCAAGCCCAGCATCCTGTTTCCAACAGTGGCCAATCCAGGTCACAAATACCTGGCAAGATCACAAAAAGGTTCAATACATTTTATGCTGCTTATCCCAGAAATAAGCAGTGGATTTTCCCCAAGTCAATTTTATGGTCTATGGACTTTTCCTTTAGGAAGCCGTCCAGACCTTTTTAAAACCCTGCTAAGCTAACTGCCTTTACCACATTCTCTGGCAACAAATTCCAGAGTTTAATTACATGTTGAGTGAAGAAAAATGTTCTCTGATTCGTATTAAATTTACTACTTTGTAGCTTCATCGCATGCCTCCTAGTCCTAGTATTTTTCGAAAGAGTAAACAAATGATTCACATCTACCCGTTCCACTCCATTCATTAAGCTACACATTATCTGTTTGTTGGTACATGCACAAACAAACCAATGCATATAGATGGCTGAACCCTCCCAAAATGACACTATCACTTAAATGAAATTTATCTTTAAAAAAATGACAACAAACAGAACTAGCAGACAACTAATCTGGCAGAAAAGTGCATGGGAATTTCAGCTGACATTAATCATGGAGATCACTAATGTTCAATCTTTGCCACTAAGCAAGTCACATGAGCAGCGTGCCAAGCCTTAAAAAGTCACACTGAGGTGTTACCTACTGGAATGAAAACCTTTTTGAAAATGAGGACCATGGTATCTGTAGAGTCAAGTTACCAAGGCCCTCCTATTCTGTGTCTACGGGAAAAGACCTTGATGTATCGTTTCAATAGTATATTTTTGCACTTCAACCATTTTTTCATATAAACTTTAACCTGTTAACAACCTGTAGTGACTGACCCCTGCTTAAAGCATTAGAGAGTTAAGGGAGCTCAGAAGTTTTAGTCAATCTATGACTTCAGTTTGTCTCTCCTTCCTCCATCAAGTTTTGACAAAATGTCAGTCCTTGCTGTTCTACCTGCCCTGACAATGCCCCTGTGAAATGAAAGTATAATTTCTATTGGATTCTGCAATGCTTAAAAAATCATGCAATACAGTAGCACCACATTGAAGGCTGAAAATAGTTTTATGCCTCTCCCAAGGCTGAATATCACTAGCTGAAGATCATGCAAGTTATAGCAGCTGAGAATGCATCTATACCTTCCATACACAATACATCGGCTATAAAATAAGCTATCCTACTTATTTTCAAACGAGAAGGCTGGTCATCTTCCGACACAAATCGGGAGATGGCCGTCCTTCTCCTAAAGCTGGCCAAATCAGTATAATCGAAAGCCGATTTTGGCCGGCTTCAACTGCTTTCCGTTGCGGAGCCGGCGAAAGTGCAAGGGGGCGTGTTGGCAGTGTACCGAAGGCGGGACGGGTGCGTGGTTAAGAGATGGTCAGCTTCAGCCGATAATGGAAAAAAGCAAGCCGGCCCTGACGAGAATTTGGCCAACTTTACTTGGTCCCTTTTTGTTCACGACCAAGCCTCAAAAAGGTGTCCCAACTGACCACCGGAGGGAATGGGGGATCTCCTCCCCTTACTCCCCCAGTGGTCACCAACCCTCCTCCCACCCAAAAAATAAAAAACATTTTTTCAGCCTCTATGCCAGCCTCAAATGTCATACCCAGCTCCATCACAGCACTATGCAGACGGACTTAAGGCAGGCGGACCCAGGCCCATCCCCCCCTACCTGTTCTACTGTACCCACATGTAGGTGCTCCCCTTCATCCCTAAGAGCTATGGTAATGGTGTACAGTTGGGGGCAGTGGGTTTTGGGGGGAGGATTTGGGGGGCTCAGCACACAAGGTAAGGGAGCTATGTACCTGGGATCATTTTATGAAGTCCACTGCAGTGCCCCCTAGGGTGCCTGGTTGGTGTCCTGGCATGTGAGGGGGGCCAGTGCACTACAAATGCTGGCTCCTCCCACGACCAAATGGCTTGGATTTGGCCGGGTTTGAGATGACCGCCATTAGTTTCCATTATCGGCGAAAACCAATGGCGGCCATCTGTAACGCCGGCGATCTCTAAGAGATTTGGCCGGCCCCAACCGTATTATCGAAACGAAAGATGGCTGGCCATCTTTTTCGATAATACGGTCGGAGACGCCACTTTACGGGGCCGTCCCCGGAGATGGCCGGCCCCGTTCGATTATGGCCCTCCATGTGAACTAAATCCCACAGAAATAACCCCTCTGCCCTCCATAAACAGACTACAGAATACAACTAGAGATTTCCTGAATGGCACACAAAGAAACAGCAAACATTTAACTCTTACCAACAAATTTCTGAGGCATAGAACTCTTACGTTTGGCAACGTTACTGGCTAGTCTATCCAACACCAGGGATCTCTCTGACCCTATCTTGCACAGGTCTTCGGCCATCTCACTCTGGTTATTTTCATCTTTTACTACTGAAATCAAATGAAATCAGAAAGGTTACACATACGCTCCAGAGGTGCATCAGTAACTAGTTCTGTTCTCTTGCAAGTGAAAGCATTTAAATGAACCTTTCTACTGGGGTGAGATACAATCAGTCATGGACAGAGTGGGGTAAGAAGGCAACGCTAGAGGCTATGAATTGAGGAATGAGCATTTCTTTTAGAATAGAGTGACTTGGAGAACTTCCAGCACCCAGGCATAATCAACCAAAATTTTATTGACAATGCATCTTAATTGAAAAGACCTGACACAGGGCCGTGTTTCAGCAGAGAATCGCCTGCCTCAGGGATTGAAATGCCCTGTCAGCTGCAATTTAAGATGCAGAGATTATACTGGATAAACATGCAAATCCAGTGATAAAAAGCCACAGCTGGGTACTCTTCCAACTCATGTTTGAGATCGCTTGAGAGCAGCCCCGCAGTTTGCCTTCTCCAGCTGGATTTGCATGTTTCTTCTTTATCACCTTTGCATCTTAAATTGCAGCTGACAGAGCATTTTGATCCCTGAGGCAGGCAGGTCTCTGCTGAAACATGGCCCCATATTGGATCTTTTCAATTTGGGTGCTTTGTCAATAAAATTTTGATTTACTCCTGGCTGCTGGAAGTTCTTTAGTCCACCCCTACTCCTTCTCCAAGGTGCTCTCATGTAGGGGGTTTAATTCCTTTTTCTCCGTTTATTTGGAGCTTGGTATCAGCATCCTTAGAATAGAGTGAAACATGCAACAAAGTAGAGGCCCTGTTTACTAAGGTGCGTTAGTATTTTTAGCGCATGCAAAAATTTAGCATGTGCTAATCGTGTAGATGCCCAAAGGAATATTATGGGTGCCTACATGGTTAGCGCGGCTTAGTAAACAAGGTCCTAAGCTTGTTTTATTTCAAAACAAACCAAAAACAACCAATTATTTATTTATTTTAATTTTTGTTTAAATATTTTGTTTTGCTTTTAGTGCACATTGGGACTCTTTTACTAGAGTGCTGTCTTTGCAATTACTTGTATCAAGATTGCTTCAATTAAAACGTAAAAACTAGTATGCAGTAAGTGAAAAACATCTGCCCTGCATCTAGTGCACAGACTGTTTTATATGCCTGAACAGATAACACGAGTCCACTTGTACTATCTGCCCAGTATGATTTCCCCCTCACAGCAATACCTCCATTCCCCTGATCCAGTTCCACTCAAGTTGATGCCCACAGAATACTCCCCACCAGTGGCGTAGCGAGGGCAAATGCCACCCGGGGCGGTTCGCCGCTGCGTACCCATGACACCCCCCCCCCCTCAGCACATCAACCCCCTCCCCTCGGCGCATCACCCAAGCCCTCCACCAGTGCATTCTTGCCTGCTGTGTGCACGCCACTGGGGGGGTGTTGGTTCCGCTGCTTCCCTGCTCCCTCTGCCCCGGAATAGGAAGCAACCTGTTCTGGGGCAGAGGGAGCAGGGAACCAGCGGAGCCGACACCCCCCCAGCGGCGTGCACCCGGGGCGGACCGCCCCCACCGCCCCGCCCTTGCTACACCACTGCTCCCCACTTGCTCTGGCTCCCCCCAAAAGACCCCTAACCCAGCCAATCCAAAGCCCGCTTGATCCTATTGGCCCTAAGAAGCCCTTGACCCCATCCCCCTTTGAAGCCTCTTCCCTGAACACAACCCCATAATCAAGCTCTTTCCCTTAGGCAAATACCCTCCCCCCTCCCACACTGATCCTCCTCCTCAGGCCTTATCCTGGAATAATCTCTTATTTAGTGGGTAGGGTGGGAGTGGTCCCCCCTCTGCTCTTACCCTGTCTGGCTCTAGTCTTCAAAATGATGATGATAATTCTTGGTGATAGCCTTGTGGTACTACCACTAGGGGTAAGTCATAAGATGTGGTAACACCATGAGACTACAACTAGGGGTCAACATCATTCTGAAACACGGAGCCAGAAAGGGTGGAAGCAAAAATCGACTGCTCCTACTCCATTACACTAGATCACCAGGGATTACTGATGGGTAAGCACAGCAGGGGGGCACCGCTGCCCTGCCTTCCGCTCACTTGCAAAATCATTTACTTGTGATTCTCCTATCTCCCCTGCCCTCCTTTTCATGGCAAACCAGCAGAAGAAATTCATTGAGGCAGGCAGGCTCTTCAAGTTATTTGAGAGAATGCAACCAGATTGGTATATATGTCTTTGGTTTGGGGATAACTCCTCACTCAGGGTGAGCTTCAGAGCTTGAACAGCATTCAAGAACCTGAAATTTTAAAAGTGCTAAAAATAAGTTTTAAAAGTATTTGCATTAAATCTAATTGCAGAATTCAGGTGCTGGGAGTCTGTACTTGGTTGTCATATGCTCAGATTTGTTTAAATCATATGCAAATTAGTCCGTTTTTGGGAGGTTCTCATTTGCATATTTATGGATAAAAAATGATGGAAATGTTTACAGCCTTAATGTTAGGTCATGGCTCTGATCAAAGTGTGAAGTTTGATCCAAAAACGAAGGGTTTATCTAGTGTTTTTGACCAAAAATTCCCATACAGTGTCTGTATGTTAACCTGCATTCAAATAGAGCTCTCTGATTGGATGATCATCTTCTGTTAGAAATCTGTGGAAGGGAACAGAGTGAGAGAGCAACTGACTGTCGTTTTGGCCAAGAGAGACATGCAGCTGTGAGTTCCTGTGTGTGTTGACTGAAATTATAAAAGAGTGCCTGATTATGTGGTAAGTGAGAAAATATGAGTGAAAAGAGGTTGGTGGAGATTGAAGTTTGAGGTTTCTCTAGTGAGAAAAGGATCTGAATATTTCAGGATTACTTGAAGTTTATGAAGAATAGAAAAGGGTGAATTTCAGTTTAAGAGTGTTTAAATCCTATAAGCTATATAAAGGCTAGGTAGATTTAAGTGATTGTAAGCAAGGAAACCTTAATATTTGATCTGAAATAAATATTTGATCTGAGATAGTTGATCAGAGATAAATGTTTGATCTGAATTATATCCTTTGGTGCAAAGGAGATTAGAAAAAGAATCTTTGGAAACTAAGAGGACTTTGCTCACATTTTGAATTAGCATTCCTATTTTGAGTTGGAAATCTTTGAAGTGTTATGAAAATACATTTTGCTTTAATGAAATTGCTAAACTTTAGAGTCAGAGACTTATTAATGAGGGATACATACAGTGCTATTTTTTCCTGAGGTCCGGCTTACTTGCCTGCTCCCTTCTGTTCCCGCTCTGCTAGACGGAGGGGGGGGGGGGGGCGCCAACTGATAATCTGCAGGGGGGCACCACAGACCCTAGGCATGGCCCTGAGGAGGGGCTTTACACTGAGGGAGGGGCTTGACTGCAAGTTTGTATTTAGCTGTAGCTGTGGCCAGTATTCTCAGTGGAGGAGGGTAGTTAGTGGGGTCCCGCAGGGGTCTGTGCTGGGTCCGTTGCTTTTTAATGTATTTATAAATGACCTAGAGATGGGAATAACTAGTGAGGTAATTAAATTCGCCGATGACACAAAATTATTCAGGGTCGTCAAGTCGCAGGAGGAATGTGAACGATTACAGGAGGACCTTGCGAGACTGGGAGAATGGGCGTGCAAGTGGCAGATGAAGTTCAATGTTGACAAGTGCAAAGTGATGCATGTGGGTAAGAGGAACCCGAATTATAGCTACGTCTTGCAAGGTTCCGCGTTAGGAGTTACGGATCAAGAAAGGGATCTGGGTGTCGTCGTCGATGATACGCTGAAACCTTCTGCTCAGTGTGCTGCTGCGGCTAGGAAAGCGAATAGAATGTTGGGTGTTATTAGGAAGGGTATG
Organism: Microcaecilia unicolor; assembly: GCF_901765095.1. Classification (NCBI taxonomy): domain Eukaryota; kingdom Metazoa; phylum Chordata; class Amphibia; order Gymnophiona; family Siphonopidae; genus Microcaecilia; species Microcaecilia unicolor. Next base: position 355,333,900 of record NC_044031.1, on the reverse strand, counting down.
GAGTCCAGGTGTGCGGATGTTATAATGCCGTTGTATCACTCCATGGTGCGACCGCACCTGGAGTATTGTGTTCAGTACTGGTCTCTGTATCTCAAAAAAGATATAGTAGAATTGGAAAAGGTACAGCGAAGGGCGACCAAAATGATAGTGGGGATGGGACGACTTTCCTATGAAGAGAGGCTGAGAAGGCTAGGGCTTTTCAGCTTGGAGAAGAGACGGCTGAGGGGAGATATGATAGAAGTGTATAAAATAATGAGTGGAATGGATCGGGTGGATGTGAAGCGACTGTTCACGCTATCCAAAAATACTAGGACTAGAGGGCATGAGTTGAAGCTACAGTGTGGTAAATTTAAAACGAATCGGAGAAAATTTTTCTTCACCCAACGTGTAATTAGACTCTGGAATTCGTTGCCGGAGAACGTGGTACGGGCGGTTAGCTTGACGGAGTTTAAAAAGGGGTTAGATAGATTCCTAAAGGACAAGTCCATAGACCGCTATTAAATGGACTTGGAAAAATTCCGCATTTTTAGGTATAACTTGTCTGGAATGTTTTTACGTTTGGGGAGCGTGCCAGGTGCCCTTGACCTGGATTGGCCACTGTCGGTGACAGGATGCTGGGCTAGATGGACCTTTGGTCTTTCCCAGTATGGCACTACTTATGTACTTATGTACTTATGTAACTTCTTGGAGGGATCAGACTGAGTGGAGGGATCCTCTGCAGGAGGGACCAGACTGGGTAGGGGGGGGGGGGGGGGACTTCTATGGCTGTTCTAGGGGAATCAGATTGAGTGGGTGAGTCTTCTGGGGGATTGGAAATGCAGGTGTACTATTGGGAGAAGCAGAAGGGAGACACAGCTGCTGCCATGGCTTCATTTTTGTTGAAGGTTGGGACAGCCGTACTATTGGCAGTCATGACAGCTAGCACATAGTACTGATCTGCATGCTAGCTGCTGCAGCTGGCCACTCCTCTACTCCACCTGTCATACCCATGAACCTCTACCACCCAGCTAAATTCAAAAAAGGGCCAAATTATATACAAATAACCCATGCTAAAAGAGAAACTTAATGGAACAGAAAAAAATCAGGAAAAGAAGTCTCAGATGAAACAAAATTCAGAACACCCTGCTTGAAAAAAACAGCCTGTGTATGTACCCTTAATCCTATATAATAATTCTCACCTCCAACGTTCTGATGCTGCCTGGAACCGTGGCTTCCTCGGAGGTGGTCTGCTTCATGGAATAGATAAAACTGACATCACCAGCCTGACGCACAGCAACCAACCGCGACCCAGCCAACAGCGACCCAGACAGGGGGAGGGCGCGTGTTTCCCTACTCCTCCCCCTGCCTACGTCACCAGCCTGACGCCAACCAACACACCACGAGTCCGCGACCCAGCCAGCAGCAAACAGCGATCCAGGCAGGGGGAGGAGTAGGGAAACATCCCCCACCTTCCCTAGGAATCGCTCGACACTGGCTGCCAACCTCCCGAACCACCACGAACACTAACCGGCCTAAAAAAAAACGCCGCCGCCCTCCCTCTCCAAGTCCAGATTCGGACTGTCGGAGAGGGAGGGCGGCAAGACGGCGAGTGTCCAATGTGGAGGAGGCAGCTGAGGGCTCAGGGCGGGGTCCACTGGTGACTGGGAAGATGGGGGAGGGAAAGAGCAGCGGATCCGAATCCAGTGCAGCCGTCATCCCCGTTAAATAAAAACAAAGCAAGCACACCTATGAGATGCTGCAGGACGTTTCATAGACAGGAGTAGAAGTGAGCAAAGCAACTCTACGGTAAGCAAGGAAGCCCATTGGTTAATCTCTGTTTCCACTCCCCTACGCAGCCCTCATTGGTATACACTCAAAAACAAGCACACCTAGGAGCTGCTGCTTCACATTGTTGTTTTTAAATTGTTGTTCATCTGAATCAAGTCTAAAGCTGTTTCAACTGGATAGCAACTGGAAGGGAGGGAGGGGGGGACCCTGCAACTGGGAAAAAGGGAGGAAGGAAGGAAGGGGGAACCCTCTGCAACTGGAAGGGAGGGAGGCCCTGCAACTGGGAGACAGACCGGGGGGGGGGGGGGGCGACCCTGGAACTGGGAGGGAGGGGGGACCCTGGCACATACTCTCATTCTCACACACACACTCGCACTCAGTCTCACTCTCTCTCTCTGTCTCACACACACGCACACTCGTACATTCACTCTCTCTCACAGTCACTCTCACACACACTCTCTCAAACATACACACTCCGAGGAAAACCTTGCTAGCGCCCGTTTCCTTTAAAACAGAAACGGGCTTTTCTTACTAGTCACTAATAAAGCTGCTCCTAGTGGTACAAGTACAAAATTAATAATGGTGTTTTGTGCAGTGATAGCATTAAGATGAGACTATAACATTTGAGTAGGGAGAAAATATGCATAAATGCACAGAAATATATATATTTTTTATTTATTTCATTCAACTTATAGGGGTCATTTTACTAAGCACACGCTTACCACAGCTTAAAATGGCTTACCGCAAAAGACGCTCAGGAGTCCTGCGGTAAATTTGGGATTTTGCAATTTTTCTGGGAGGGAGAATGTCTGGGGTGCTGTAGATCAGTTAGCTCATCCACATTACTGCGTGCTAACTGATTAGCACAGGATTACCACGTGAGCACATTCACCCTACAAAACGAGTGATGGTATGTGCTCATGCAGTAATTATTTTAATAGAGTGGAGGAGTAGCCTAGTGGTTAGAGCACCATTCTTGACATCCCATGGTGGCTGGTTCAAATCCCACTGCTGCTGCTTGTGATCTTGGGCAAGGCACTTAACCCTCTATTTCCTCAGGTAAAAAATTAGATTGTGAGACCTCCTGGGACAGAGAAATGACTGGTATACCTGAATGCAACTCAGATTGAGTTACTACTGAAAAAGGTGTGAGCAAAATCCAAATAAATAAACAACAGTACACAGCCGTTAATATAGAAAATCAGCTATCTTGCTGCTGCAATAAAAATGGCCTTAACTTATAGGAAAAACCATATAAGGACACACTAAGGCCACTTCTTACCGCAACTAAACATAAGAATAGCCATAGTGGGTCAGACCAATGGTCCATCTAGCCCAGTATCCTGCTTCCAACAGTGGCCAATCCACTTTGAATATTTTCTAATTCCGCTATATCTTTTTTGAATGCAATACTCAAGGTGAGGTCACACCATGGAGTGGCATTGTAATATTCTTGGTGTTATTTTGCATGCCTTTCCTAATCATTCCTAGCATCCTGTTTGCTTTTTTGGCCGCACACTGGGCAGAAGATTTGTCTACAATGACACCTATATCTTTTTCTTGAGTGCTGACTCCTAAGGTGGATCCCAGAATCAGGTAACTATGATTCAGCTTATTCTTCCCAATGTGCATCACTTTGCATTTGTCCACATTTAATTTCATCTTCCATTTGGATGCCCAGTCTTCCATCTTAATAAAAGACCCCTCTAGTGCCAGTGGAGTACAATAATAAAGCATCACAAATAATGCTCAATAAGTAACACATTTCTACGTACATAAAATATGAAAATCAACATAAATCTGTATTTTACTCAAAAGCTTTCCAATATCATCCTAGCAGTAAATCCTTCAGTGCTGACAAATGTTTAGCAGCCACCAAAAGTAATCAAGTCAATATTCAGCTGCAGCATATATCAGATTTTTTGAAAATGCTAGCTGCAGTGTTTAAAAAAAAAACATAGTCTGATAGCACTATTTAACTATCCATAAGCTGTTCCTAACCAATTAAATCGCACTTAACCAGCTAATCGCTAATATTCAGCACAAGATATCCGTTTATATCCGCTGAATAGTAGCGCTTAGTGGCTAGCTGTTAATCGGCTATGTCACGGAACTTAACTGGTCAAGCGTGAAAATTCTGCCGTATAAATAGCAGGCTTATCACCTAACTGGTTAGCATTGAATATCAGTTTAACCGGTTAAGTTGCCGCAGACAAAACTGAAACTGGATATTCAATACTGGTCACCGGATATGGTCCAACATGAATATCCGGGGTCAGCACTGGCAGCAGCAGCAGCTAATTGCACTGCCTGCCGCAGGCTGAATATCGGGAGGCTTCTATATATTCAGCTGTGCTACACAAATAGGACTAGATTCTCTATATGGTGCCATATAATTGGCACTGAAAAAATACACCTATGCATATCCTATAAACTAGGCCTACAGTTAGGTGCAATTTATAGAATATGCCTAGCACATGTCCACATGATTAAATTTAGTTGCAGGTATTTACACTAAGTAAAATTTGGTGTAAATGCTGGCGACTATGGTAGGCGCAGAGTGGGTATTTTCTATATCAGTACACATAGATTTGAGGAATACCCATGACCTGCCCATTCCATGCCCATGGCCATGCCCCCTTTCCGGTTCTGCATCTTAGAATTTATGAACAGAACTTTCCAAAATACTCTTAGCAATCAACATGTACATATAATGATCCAACAACTCTACTTGCTTCTTTGTTTAAGTACCAGTAAGCCCCTTTCCTCTAATATCTTCTTATATTTCCTAAATAAACAGACCCATTGCCAATATAAAACTATATGCACATCACTATTATCCTTCCAATGATTTATAATAACTTTTAGTGCCACTGTAATTAAAAAATCAAACAGACAATTTGTAGACTCTGGAATGGTAGTTGAAAGAATTAAGGACTTCTAAATAATGATCTTCAGCAACAAATTAATGTCTATTCCCAAAATAGTTGTTATTCTTTGCTACACATCCTTCCAATAGGCTTCCAAATTTGGACACTCGTATATCAAATGAGTCAAAGTTACAACTGACCCGTTAGAAGATCAGCAAGAGTCATTAGTTTTCTTTCTACAGTTTTTTGTTTTAAAGGGAATCTACAGAGAATGATGAAAAAGGGAAAAATAGTGACTATATGATGATGCTGAAAAAGTCAAACGTGCACCATATAACCAAAAGGACTGCCACTGAACTTCTGTTAGGCTGTCTTGCAAATCATTCCCACTCTTGCTGCGTAATACAAACTTTCCTGGTCATACGCTGTATCCATTCATAAATCGCGCACCAGTTGAAGCCAATAAGTTTCCCAAATGAAGCTGGAAGCCACCATGAATTAGTGATCTCGGTTTTTTTCTTATTGTGAATTGTTAATGATATTGTTTTGTGAATTGTATTCTGTTGGTTTTGTAATTTAGCTGTTGCATTAAATAATAAAAATATTCAAACAGGCAGAATACGCTTTGCAAGTTCTGCACATACATTTTAATTAATGTCAATTAGTGTCAACTGCATGTGAAGTGGCAATTATCGGTGTTGACTGGCTTATAAAGATAATTGAGATGCATGTGCTAATCAGAACATGACCTGATTTACTCACACAACTCTGGTCGCACTATATAGAATCCATGGCATTGCCTTTTTACGAAACTGCTGTTTACTGCAGCTTAAAAGGATGTACTGTAGGGTGTGCTAAGGTGTCTCATGGTAAGTTGCAAATGTGCACGTACATAAGTAATGCCATACTGGGAAAAGACCAAAGGTCCATCGAGCCCAGCATCCTGTCCCCAACAGCGGCCAATCCAGGTCAAGGGCACCTGGCAAGCTACCCAAACGTACAAACATTTTATAAAAGTTATTCCCGAAATTGTGGATTTTTCCCAAGTCCATTTAGTAGCGGTCTATGGACTTGTCCTTTAGGAAACCGTCCAACCCCTTTTTAAACTCTGCCAAGCTAACCGCCTTCACTACGTTCTCCGGCAATGAATTCCAGAGTTTAATTATGCGTTGGGTGAAGAAAACTTTTCTCCAATTTGTTTTAAATTTACTACACTGTAGTTTCATCGCATGCCCCATAGTCCTAGTATTTTTGGAAAGCATGAACAGATGCTTCACATCCACCTGTTCCACTCCACTCATTATTTTATATACCTCTTTCATATCTCCCCTCGGCCGTCTCTTCTCCAAGCTGAAAAGCCCTAGCCTCCTTAGTCTTTCTTCATAGGGAAGTCGTCTCATTCCCGCTATCATTTTTGTCGCCCTTCGCTGCACCTTTTCCAGTTCTACTATATCTTTCTTGAGATGCGGCAACCAGAATTGAACACAATACTCAAGGTGCGGTCGCACCATGGAGCGATACAACGGCATTATAACATCCTCACATCTGTTCTCCATACCTTTCCTAGTAATACCCAACATTCTATTCGCTTTCCTAGCCGCAGCAGCACACTGAGCAGAAGGTTTCAGTGTATTATCAACGATGACACCCAGATCCTTTTCTTGGTCCGTAACTCCTAACGTGGAACCTTGCATGACATAGTTATAATTCAGGTTCTTTTTCCCCCACATGCATCACCTTGCACTTGTTCACATTAAACGTCATCTGCCATTTAGCCGCCCAGTCTCCCAGTCTCATAAGGTCCTTCTGTAATTTTTCACAATCCTCTCGCGAGTTAACGACTTTGAATAACTTTGTGTCATCAGCAAATTTAATTACCTCGCTGGTTACTCCCATCTCTAAATCATTTATAAATATATTAAAAAGCAGCGGTCCTAGCACTGACCCCTGAGGAACCCCACTAACTACACTTCTCCATTGTGACTTGGTCTCAGTAATCCATGTCCTTGGATGTGCTCTGTAATTTTGTTTTTAATAATAGCCTCTACCATTTTCCCCGGCACCGACGTCAGACTCACCGGTCTATAAGTTCCTGGATCTCTCCTGGAACCTTTTTAAAAAATCAGCGTTACATTGGCCACCCTCCAATCTTCCGGTACCACACCCGATTTGAAGGATAAATTGCATATCACTAACAGAAGCTCCGCAAGCTCATTTTTCAGGTCTATCAGTACTCTAGGATGTATACCATCCGGTCCAGGAGATTTGCTACTCTTCAGTTTGCTGAACTGCCCCATTACGTCCTCCAGGTTTACCGTGAAGTCAGTAAGTTTCTCTGACTCGTCCGCTTGAAATACCATTTCCGACACCGGTATCCCACCCAAATCTTCCTCGGTGAAGGCTGAAGCAAAGAATTCATTCCATCTCTCTGCTACATCTTTGTCACCCTTGATCGCCCCTTTTACCCCTCGGTCGTCCAGCGGCCCAAACGATTCTCTTGCCGGCTTCCTGCTTTTAAGATACCGGAAAATTTTTTTACTATGTTTTTTTCCCTCTAATGCTATCTTTTCTTCGTAATCCCTCTTGGCCTTCTTTTTCTGCGCCTTGCATTTGCTTTGACACTCCTTATGTTGCTTCTTGTTATTTTCAGATGGTTCCTTCTTCCATTTTCTGAAGGCGTTTCTTTTAGCCCTAATAACTTCCTTCACCTCACTTTTCAACCATGCCGGCTGTCTTTTGGACTTCCGTCTTACTTTTGTAATTCGCGAAATGTTTGGCCTGGGCCTCTAGGATGGTACTTTTGAACAGCATCCACGCCTATTGTACAGTTTTTACCCTCTCAGTTGCCCCTCTTTTTTTTACCATTCTTCTCATTCTATCATAGTCTCCTTTTTAAAAGTTAAACGCTAATGTATTTGACTTCTTATGTATAGTTACTTCAAGGTTGATATCAAAACTGATCATATTATGATCCCTGTTATCAAGAGGCCCCAGTATCATAACGTCCCTCACTAGATCATGCGCTCCACTAAGGACCAAGTCTAGAATTTTTCCTTCTCTCGTCGGCTCCTGCACCAGCTGCTCCATAAAGCTGTCCTTGATTTCATCAAGGAATTGTACCTCTCTAGCATGTCCCGATGTTACATTTACCCAGTCTATATTTGGGTAATTGAAGTCACCCATTATTATCACATTGCCCATTCTGTTTGCGTCTCTGATTTCTTTTATCATTTCTGCGTCTACCTGCTCATCCTGGCGAGGCGGACGGTAGTACACTCCTATCACCGTCCTTTTCACTTTTATATATGGAGTTTCAACCCACAATGATTCAAAGGTGTGATTTGTGTCCTGCTGAATTTGTAATCTATATGAGTCAAGGCTCTCGTTAATATACAATGCTACCCTTCCACCAGTCCGGTCCAGCCTATCACTACGATATACTTTGTACCCCGGTATGACAGTGTCCCACAGGTTATCCTCCTTCCACCAGGTCTCAGTAATGCCTATTATGTCCAATTTTTCATTTAGTGCAATATATTCCAACTCTCCCATCTTATTTCTTAGAGTCCTAGCATTTGCATATAGACATTTCAGAGTATGTTTGTTGTTCCTATTTGCATGATGCTTAGTGCTTGACACTATTGATTTGCCATAGTTTGTCTGATCTTTAGTTGTATTTAAGGTCACCTGGCCTACCACGGTCTCTTGTGTAACCTCACCAGAAAAAAAGGTGCCGGTACTCATTATGGGCGGGGTCACCACATGTGGCTCCACCCCTATTATAGCCACACCCACATTAGCCACACCCATTATACTAGCCATGGTGCATATAAACAGACATCACTGAAAATATTATAGTAGTATAGGAGAAAAAAATAACGTGATTTTTTTTTTCATTTTAAATAATTTCTGTAAGCTGTTACAGCTCCAGTATACCCAGTGCAAAATAAGACAGCAGATGTAAATTCTCAAACTGGACATATTCCAAACACTAAAATGAAAATAAAATGATTTTTTCTACCTTTGTTGTCTGGTGACTTTCTTTTTCTATCCATATTGGTCCCAATCTCTGATTCTGCTGCTCTCTATCTGTTCTCTTAACACCATTTCCATGGCTTCCTTTCCATTTATTTCTTTACTTTCCTCCTTTCTTCTTCATTTCTTGCCCTACATTCATAAGTAAAAGCTGGGTCCTCCTCTGAGGAATTGACTGGAGGAGGTACAACGTGGATCCAGCTTTTGCCTATGTTCTCCATCCATGTGCAGTTTTTCTCCTCTCTTCCCTTTCCCTCATCTCCATCCATGTGCATCTTTTTCTTTTTTTAACTTCCCTCCATCCACGTCCAGCACTTCTCCTCCCTCCCCTGCCCTCCCCTCCCATGTCCAGCGATTCTCCTCTGTCCCCTGTCCTCCCCTGCCATCCATGTCCAGCAATTCTCCTCTCTCCCCTTCCCTCTCCTCTCATCCATGTCCAATGATTCTCCTCTCTCCCCTGCCCTCCCCTTCCATCCATGTCCAGTGAATCTCTCTTCCCTGACCTCCCCTCCCATCCATATTATTTAAGTCTGTCATATTATTTAAGTATGTCTCCTCCTTCCCCTGCCCTCTCCTCCCATCCATGTCCAGTGATTCTTCTTTGCCCCCTGTCCTCCCCTGCCATCCACGTCCAGTGATTATCCTCTCTCCCCTGCCCTCCCCTTCCATCCATCCTTGGTTGGCACTTCCATCCACTGCAGCACCTGAGGTGCTGTTCCACAGCCGAGAGGGAGTGTGATCTGCGGCCGATCCGCTGATTCGGGAAGCAACAGTGGACACCCGATCAGGCCCAGTGCAGTGGCCACGTGGAGGCTCTTGTATAGATGCACCTAACAGCCACCCCCAACTAAAGATGCGGCCACAATTTGACGGGCAGTTGTGAATGTTACCGCTAAAACCTTTACTCATTGACCGAGGCTCCCACCTTGCCTTGCGGAGCGGACCATTGTAGTGGATTGACTGGCCATCTGGGGTCCAGAAGCAAAACCGTTGAAAGAGAGGAATAGGAGAGAGGTGCAGATACTGGAGAAGACCACCAGTGCACGAATTGAGCGACGAGACCCGGATAAGTGTGTGTCTGGTTGTCGCTACTCATCCACAACGTTTACCGTAGTGAGACTTAAATAATATAGAGCCGATCAGAAGAATTACCGACCTTATAGAGCAACCAACAAACCACTTCTAAAGCAGCTGAGGATAAACTTCCTGCAATTATTCACATTCAGCCCATTGGAGAAACAAAGATAAGTACCTATCATAATGAATCTCAATAAATAATAACTAATTATAAGATAATACTCATATCAGAAAACTTGACAACTAGATTTACTGCCAGAATTATTGGATGAATAATCATCTGCAATTATTGCAATTAAATATATATAGGAAACTGAAGAAAAATCAATATTGAAAAGCTAAATGTCATACTGTTATTCTCAGATGATCAATACGTTCCATCTATAATTACGGATCAGTTGTCCTGGTCAATTGTCTTCCACTAACTCTTCTGAATATCACCATTGATCAATGAATCCATTATTTATTACTGCCGTTATAATAAAGACAATTGATCTTTAATAGCTTTCATTGCAATATACTGTTGACTGCGATTTGATTTATACTGATTGTAACAGATCCTAACTGCTCTCACCGAAATTTATTACTGATTTTGTACTACACTTACTCTTATGGTCATAAATTGTGGATTATTGATTTCCATAAATTTTTACCTAACTATACCACTGACAACTGACTTTAATAATTATTACCGAGCTGTACAGCTGGACAAACGATCTACATCAACATATCCTTCTATACCTTTTAAATTAAAGTCAAAATGCTTATTGCTAAACTGCTCTTAATATTTTACTCCTTATCCCTTCTATACCACGTATTGACCAGCCCTCTCCCAGATTACAAAATACCCACTATCCACAAAGCTGGCAAATTCCACAAACTTAAGTTACATCACCAAAAATCCAATAATCAACTTAAAGGAAAATTTACTACTTACGAATATAATCAACATAAAGGAAAGAAAGATCAAAACATACCCAAATACCAAGAGATTAGACAACTAATTAAAATTAACACTTCTACGAACCTCACCGACCCTTATCAAATAATCCGAGTGGGCTACATAAACGCCAGATCAGTAGTTAACAAAACAATAATAATAACAGACTGGATTACATCAGACAAACTTGATCTTCTTTTCATCAGCGAAACTTGGATTCACGATCTAAAGGACCCTATTATTTTAGATTTATGTTCCCCAGGATACAAAATTACCCACTGGACAAGAAATGACAAACGTGGAGGAGGCATAGCTGTAATCTACTGATCTTACTTCAATGTAACAACTATAGCTGAATCCATAAGCCCTCATCTGGAAATTGACTCAATTAGAATTAACCACTCCAACTTACTTGACCACCTAAATGCTATCCTGTTCTACAGACCACCAGGCAATTGGCACGACTGCCAATCGCATTTTATGGAATTCATATTGAATATGTGTGTTTATAATTTGAACCTACTCATACTAGGATATATTAATCTTCATCTTTGAAGACCCCAACTCAACTCATGTATATGAATGCAAAGATTTCTTCCATCTACGTGATCTTCACTGGCCAAGTATGCAAACAACCCACATTAAAGGTCATACACTTGATATGATTACACACAGATTCTCATCGGACTTAAATCTCCTACTTACAGAAGCAAAGTGGTCAAATGTTCCATGGTCCAACCATTACAAACTGAACCTCTCCCTACAGTGGCGAAAGAAAGATCTACACCATAATCAACAATGCATAATCTACACCACAAGAGGCCATAGTGATCCGGTAATATTCTGGCAACAAATCTATATGAACGAATGGTCTGCACAAACAGATTTGAAATGCTTTCTTATAGAATGGGACAATAGATGCAGAAGTATTTTAGACAGTATAGCTCCATTGCAAATCAGAATCTCATGCAGACAGAATTCAATACCATGGTTTAATGAAGATCTGAAAAAATTAAAAACACAAGTGAGAAGGTTAGAACGAGCTTGGAAGAAAAAGGAAGGACGAATCCACACTAAACGCCTGGAAACAGCTTCAAAGAAAATATAAATATACCATTAGACAAACCAAAAGATCATATTACCAATCCAAAATAGGACCAGGTTATAAAGATACACATAAACTTTACCAACTTGTGAACAAACTATTAGATACCTCAGCAATTACTTCAAACATCAATGACACCCCATCAGCAGACAACCTTGCAAAATACTTTAATGAGAAAATAATAAAGCTTTGTCTCATGTTACCTACTAGCTCTACTGACTACCTAAAATTCCTTGACTGTCTAGACCCAACTCCTGATGAGCAGCCAGTAGATCGTACCTGGACAATCTTTGACACACTATTGGATGATACTATTTCCCAAGCGCTCAAAAAATTCACCAAATCTCACTGCAAGCTAGATATTTGCCCCAACAACCTTATAAAACTCGCCCCTCAACGATTCATTACAGACTTGACGACCCATATAAATTATTGAACCGTGGACGTGCTATAGACGTAATCTACTTAGATTTCAGCAAGGCTTTTGACACGGTTCCCCACAGGAGGCTCTTAAATAAACTGGATGGGCTGAAGATAGGACCCAAAGTGGTGAACTGGATTAGGAACTGGTTGACGGACAGGCGCCAGAGGGTGGTGGTGAATGGAGTTCGCTCGGAGGAGGGAAAGGTGAGTAGTGGAGTGCCTCAGGGATCGGTGCTGGGGCCCATTCTGTTCAATATATTTGTGAGTGACACTGCCGAAGGGTTAGAAGGTAAAGTTTGCCTATTTGTGGATGATACTAAGATTTGTAACACAGTGGACACACTGGAGGGAGTGGAAAATATGAAAAAGGATCTGAAAAAGCTAGAAGAATGGTCTAAGGTTTGGCAATTAAAATTCAATGCGAAGAAATGCAAAGTGATGCACTTATGGAGTAGAAATCCAAGACAGGCGTATGTACTCCACTCACCACACCTTTAACTTCCAGCAATGACGGTTTACCACAAATTCTCAACACATTCGTTCCTACCACATCTCTTCCATGCACCCGATCTAACCTAAAACATTCAATACTTGACTCCGTGCTCTTGGGGATATTTTTTGCAAATAGGCCCCCCAGACTTTCATGAACCGCTGCCGCCTCTTTGGTGAGCTACGGGCATCCTGCATTTCCCATAACATCAGCTCATGAAGCTTGTTCCTCCAGTACCAATAAGAGGGGCCTTTATCCATTATCCAATGGTTGAGAATACATTTTTTCCCCAAAATGCAAACTGCTAAGAAAAATCTTTTCCTCTAGTGAGCCTCTATTCCAAACCCTCACTGAACTAAATAAGACCCGCTCAAAGGACAGGTCCACCTGATATCCAAGTACCCAACTTAGGAACCGGGAGAGAGCCGACCAGAACCCCTGTATCACCCTGCACTGCCACACACCGTGGAGAAACGATGCATTGTCTACTGCACACTTGGGGCATTCACTGGTTTCCACCACTCCCGCATACCACGCCTGTTTAGCTGAAAAATATGCCCTGTGGATAGTTCTAAAGTGGCATTCCTGTAACTCAGAACTATGCACCACCCTTACGCCTCCCTGAAGCGCGACTAATATAATCCCCTCTGCTATTCTACTTCCCGCCTCCTGGCTCCATTTCTCAGCTAACGGTTTAACATCTCTTTTAGGTTGTTTTCCTACCAACACCTTGTGAAACCATGACACTGATATTTGTCCAGCTGCATCCCCGGCCAGTAGCTCCCTGATGCTCATTCAAACTCTGATAGTAGATCTGCGGTGGGGAGGCTATGTATATAGTGTGATAATTGGTAGTAAGCTAGTTTCGCTAAAATTCCTCCAGCACAGAGCCTCTCAAACTCTAGGTAAGTCATGACTTTCCCATCCCTCTGTAGGAAATGCTCTAAAAGTATCACTCCCTTTTTCTCCAGGTCTCGAAAGACCTTATTTTCCCTCCCAGGCAAAAATTCCCCATTGCCCGTAATGGGTAACAGTACACTATGCTCCGGATTATGCCCTAAAAGTCCCGCTACCTCTCTCCACAGATATCGCAGAGGCTGCAAAAGGCAGCTACGTTTTACACCTTGCGGGAGATTACTAAATTTTGTGTGCAAAAGGTAATTAAGGTGCCAGGGGCTAAAGTACAGGCGCTCCAATTGTGTATCAGTGTATGTAGCCGTGCCCAAAACCCAATCTCCCAGATGGCGCAATAGACATGCTTGGTTATATGTGCGCATATCAGGAATCCCCAATCCCCCACTCACCCGGGTCCCGCCAAGACTGTTCCACCTGAGTTTTGGTTTCCGCCCCGCCCAACAAAAACGGTTTACCTGTCTCTGGTGGGCTTTTAAATCTTTTTTCCATAACCGTATTGGCAGTGTTTGCAACACATATAGCCACTTCGGGAACACCAGCATACGATATAAATGTATCCTTCCCATCAGTGACAACGGCAAGGAGGTCCACTTGACCAACTGTGCCTTTGTGTCCTGCAATAACTGCAATAACTGCAATAACATTACAGGCATACAGCTGTGCTGGATCTAATGTTAATTGGATGCCCAAATACGTAAATGACCCAGTCACCCAGCGCAGCAGGAACTGTTCCCAATCCGCCCTCCTGACCTCCAGACTCGCCAGGGCCTCAGATTTCATATAATTTAAGTGAAACCCCGAAAATTCTCCATATTCCTTTATGCTTTCCATGAGATATCCCAAGGAACTCTTTGGATTTGTAATTAACACCAACAAATCATTGGTGAATGCCGCAATTTTAAATACCCTATCTCGAATATGTACTCCTTGTATATCTGTATTAGTACCAATCTCTCGTATCAATGGGTCAAGTGTTAACACGAAAAGGAGTGGAGAGAGAGGGCATCCCTGGCGCGTTCCCCGGCCTATAGGAAACCACTCCGACCCTAGACCATTAACCAAGACTCGCGCCCGAGGGTCAGTATATAGAGCCCTAACAGCCTGTAAAAAGAATCCATTCATCCCATACGCCTTAAGTGTTTCGAAAAGGGAACCCCCAGTCCACCCTGTCGAAAGCCTTTTTGGCGTCAAAACTAATTAACACTGCTGGTGTTCCCTCCCTCTGCACTTTTTCCAGAGCTAGAATTATTCTTCGCATGTTCTTTGCTATTTTCCTTCCCCTTACAAATCCCACCTGCGGTTCCTCCACCAAAGCAGGGAGATACCTGGCCAACCTATTGGCTAACAATTTAGCCAGAAATTTAGCCTCTGAATTCAAAAGTGATATCGGTCGGTATGATTCTGGGCGATGGGCAGGCTTACCCGGCTTTAATAGCACTGTTATGTGAGCCTGATTCATATGTAATGGCATGGATCCCCGCTGAACTGTTAAATTAAAGACCTCAGTCAAAATCGGGCAAATTTCAGTCTGCAATAACTTATAAAATTCATTCCGCATTCCATCCGGACCTGGTGTCTTCCCCAAGGGACTCTGCTTAACTACCCACATCACCTCCTCCACCGTAAAATCTGCATTTAATGCCCTGAGTTCCTCATCTTCTAATCTGGGCAGATCAACACTAGTCAGATAAGTCTCGCTAGGCGTGACTAGGTCATCTTGCGGCTGATACAGTTGCTCAAAAAATTTCTTGAATATTCCTGAGATTTCACTATCCTGATGTACCATGGCCCCTTGTTCATTTGCCAGCGTGAGCACCTTACGGTAGCCTGCCTTCTTGCCCATCAGCCGCGCCAAAAACCTCCCTCCCTTGTTAGCAAACTTATAAAGCCGATATTTATAGTAGGCCAGGGACCTCTGAACTATACGATGCACTAGCTCATTAAGACTCTGTTGTGCCTCTAACAGCTGAACCCGGAGCCTTTGCGAATGTCCCTCACTATATTGTCGCCTCAGCATAGTTACTCTCTTCTCTAATCTAAGTATCTCTTGTTTTCTCACTTTCTGTTTAAAACTTGTGTACGCTATAGTCTCTCCCCTGAGAACCGCCTTAGCAGTCTCCCAGTAGAGCACTGGATCCGCCCTATGAATCTCATTAGTATTACTAAAGTCTTTCCAACATTGAACCAAGTGGGGAAGAAACTGCCCATCCCGATATAACCAGCTTGGAAATTTCCACACCTTATCGCCTCTCCTCTCCTCATCTAACTGCAATCTCACCATTACCCAGGCATGATCAGAGACCACAACTGGACCGATCCGAGCGGTATCCACCTGTGTGAATAAGTCATCTGTGACAAATATATAATCAATTCAGGACCAAGTGGAGTGGGCCCTCGATAAATGGGTATAGTCCCTCTCAAGAGGGTTGAGTGTTCTCCACACGTCCACCACAGCAAATGCCTCTTCTAGCGCCGCTATTCCCCTCCGAGGTCCGGCCAGCTCTCTCCCCGTTGGTTTAGACCTGTCCATTGCTGGATCTGCTGCCTCATTGAAATCTCCCCCCATTATAATGGGTATCCCTCCCAAACCCTGCAATGTACGAATAAGCTGTGTATAAAATTGTTTTTTGAATGTGTTTGGTGCATAGATGTTACAAAGTATAACCGGTTGTCTATCCAACACTACAGATGCCAGCACATATCTCCCTTTGTCATCTCTCACTACCTTGACAACCTCCACATGTATTCCTTTTCTTACCAATGTGATCACTCCTCCCTTCCCTCCCACTGCTGGTGAGTCAAAAATTTCGCCTACCCACCAACGTTTCAGTTTGGTATGTTCTGCCTGTGTTAAGTGTGTCTCCTGCAGAAATGCGATTGACGCCTTTTGATCATTAAGAGTTTTTAAAATTTTTTGCCTCTTAACTGGTGAGTGAATACCCCCCACATTCCAAGTTAAAACCTGTAGTGGAGCCATGTAGTCTCTACATATCTGTCAATGCCTCCATGTAATATTCCTATTATCTCAACGGCGAGGTGTCCCAGCCACCACCTCCCCGGTGCATCCTTCCATTCTATCACAACTATTTCGTCACACCACTCATCCTTCACATCCTCACAGCGTGCATATTTGTGTTCTGTGCCCCCCCTAATCCCTACCCCCTCTACTTCCCCCTGTATCCAATCCCCACCCTCCCCCCACCACCCCTGTAACTCTTCAGAGTCTTCCTCTTGTCTCGGACTTCTCTCGCTCCTGGAAGCCCCTGGCCTATCAGCACCTACCTATTTTTCGGACCCCACCCCTCAGGGCGCCACCCAACTCATGGTCAGGTGGCCCTCACAAATCCAATATCCCCACAGCCACTGGAACCTCTCTGTGTTCTTACCATAATAACTGTCCTGCTAAGAAAACATTAACAATTAACTTACAACCACAACTTTCAAGTAACCCCCATATTACTCATCATTTCTGGGTCCGTGCCCCCCCCCCCCCACCCGACTGTCCAGTAAAGTTCATACCCAGTACTATCTCATGTGTCGGGCTCCTTCATGTCCTTATCTAGGAACTGCTGGGCCTCCTGTGTGGTCTGGAAAGAGCGCCACTGGTTCAGATGATGAATCTTCAAAATGGCTGGATAAAGTAGCATGAATCTGGTCTTCTTAGCAGCCAATGCAGAACAAACGGGGTGAAAACGGCGTCTCTGCTCCTGTACTCCTGCCGAATAGTCCTGAAAGATCTTTACCTGGGATCCCTCATATGTAAGGGAGTCTCGCT
>NC_044031.1:352511503-352609003 GCF_901765095.1 Microcaecilia unicolor | reverse complement strand
CCTCCCCGGGTCATGGGAGAGAACCCGCGTTCCCTTGCACTTCGGGCTCTCCAGGTCCCCAGGAAAGAGCGCAAGGAGAGAAGGGGGTCCCACGGCCCGACCCCCCCGCCAGCTTTCCTCCACCGTCCCCACACAAGGGAGTGTAGAGCTTCGTCGGGCAGGGGCGGGAGCACCGGCCTCGACGCCTCCGGCGTCCAAGGGGAGTCCATCCGGGTCTCTCGCGAGACGCTTCCCGCACGCCTCCCCTCTCTCGCCCCACCCCTCCCACTTGAGCGGGGAGGCGCCTGAGGCCTGGGTCGCGGGCACGCCGGGAGGAGGCGGAGGGATCTCCCTCCCTCCGGCTGGCGCGCTGTCCCGGTAATGATCCTTCCGCAGGTTCACCTACGGAAACCTTGTAACAACTTTTACTTCCTCTAGATAGTCAAGTTTGATCGTCTTCTTCAGCGCTCCGCCAGGGCCGTCGCCGACCCCGGCGGGGCCGATCCGAGGACCTCACTAAACCATCCAATTGGTAGTAGCGACGGGCGGTGTGTACAAAGGGCAGGGACTTAATCAACGCAAGCTTATGACCCGCACTTACTGGGAATTCCTCGTTCATGGGAAATAATTGCAATCCCTATCACGAACGGGGTTCAGCAGGTTAACCGCACCTATCGGCGAAGGGTAGACACACGCTGATCCGTTCAGTGTAACGCGAGTGCAGCCCCGGACATCTAAGGGCATCACAGACCTATTATTGCTCGATCTCGTGTGGCTGAACGTCACTTGTCCCTCTTAGAAGTTGGACGCCGACCGCCGGGAGGAGTCTCGTTCGTTATCGGAATTAACCAGACAAATCGCTCCACAAACTAAGAACGGCCATGCACCACCACCTACAGAATCGAGAAAGAGCTAACGATCTGTAAATCCTTTCCGTGTCCGGGCCGGGTGAGGTTTCCCGTGCTGAGTCAAATTAAGCCGCAGGCTGCACTCCTGGTGGTGCCCTTCCGTCAATTCCTTTAAGTTTCAGCTTTGCAACCATACTCCCCTCGGAACCCAAAGACTTTGGTTTCCCGGAAGCTGCTCGGCGGGTCATGGGAATAACGCCGCCAGATCACTAGTCGGCATCGTTTATGGTTGGAACTACGATGGTATCTGATCGTCTTCGAACCTCCGACTGAACAACATTCCTCCGTTTCCCATATCCAGCCCCCCACCCTCTCCCTTCCCCCGCCCCCCCCCCCCACCACTTGAGCAAAAGACCACCCTTCCCCTGGCCGCCCTCCTCTTCCCACCCCTTCCCCCAGCCCCTCCCCCTCTACCGGCCCACTCTCTGCCCTCCCCCTCTCACCCCCCGCCCCCCAGTCACTTCATGCTCGTCCCTCTCGCTCCTCCTGCCAGCTGCCATCACGCTGTCAGTTAGCTGGGCTCCAGTTCCTCGCTCACCCACTCTCAGCTGCTCCACTCCGCTCACACTCCTGACGTCATCAACTCGCGCAGTTGGCACTCGTTCTGCACTGCTATGCACTTCGGGCCTCTCTGCAACACTCTGTCCACGCTCCGCCTTCCCCAAACTCTGCTGATCTCGCGCTGGTGTCACCGCTCGTTCCGCCCTGAACTCCTCCTCCTCCCGCTGTGCCGCTTTCTCTCTCCTGCAACTCTGCTTCCGCATTACTTCCTGCTTTGCTCACTTAATATCCTCCGGAACTTCAATTCCCAGATGTCTGTGCTCTCCCCTTGCCTCTGCGGGAACAGCTGGCCCCGCCTCCTCTCCAAGCGCCATGATGTCTGCGTGTTTCACTGAACTCTTTCGCTGCAGGGCACTTTGCCCTCGTTTCCAGTTCCTTGCTATTGGAAGCCATCCCCCGCTGCTTTTGCTCCTCCATCCTCCTGAAATCTCCTGTTCTGTGTCCCATGCCGTTGGGGTGCGACTCCGCCCCCTGCCGTGACGTCACCCTGCTCCCTTCCTTCACAAACAGCACTTTCTGTTAACTGCAGCTGCCTCCTCTGGGTCCAGAAATCCTCTCCCAGTTCCAGAATCTCCACTGTCGACTCGTCAGTTCTCCCGCTGCCTCAAGACACCCTTCGTTCTCAACGTGTCCACCTTGCTGACTTTCCTCAGGTACTTCTGGCTGCTCCTCAAACATTAAAGGACTCTCAACTGCTTGTGTATTTTGTGGTTTCTTTTGTGCATATACAGTCTCTGTGTGCTGGTTCCACCTGTCCCTATTTGCAAACACCTCTCTCATCAGGTTATTCCCCCGCTTCTTTAAAGCCTCAATCTTCTCCTTTCTCCAAACCAATTGTTTCTGTAGTAACAATATCTCTCTCTGTTGCTTTTCTCTCCGCCCTTCATTGTCAGCTAGCTTTACCATGACATTCGCAAGCTTTCTAAGGACTTCTCCTTCTCGTTCCAATTTCTTAATATATTTCAAATCAGCAATTACTTCTTCAGCAGTAATGGCTCTGTCTACTGCCCATGCTGCCCAGTCCTCATCAGTGTACATGGCCTCCAATACCGGCCTGCTCTGTGGACCATTCCTCTTCTCCTTCTCACCTTCCACCAGACTCTCCACTCTAGGACAGCCTTCCTGGGCTTCTTTCTCCTGGTGTGCTTGCTGGTGTGCTTGCACTTCCTGCTGGGCCTCTTCACCCTTCTTACTAGTCACCCTTCCTGTATCTTCCCCTGTACCCTCAGTCTCCAACTCTGTCCATGGGCCAGGCCTTTCCATACAGTGGGTGCTCAGTCCAGGGACTTCACGGCCCTTACCTCTCTCCTGAAGCGACTGGCCCACTTCCTGGACCCCCTTCTCCTGGCCATCCTTCTTGCCACCTCCAGGCTCCCATCTCTCCAACACCACACTGGGCCCTTTCCGGAGCTAGAGCCCCTTGGCCTTTTCCTGCACCTGGGCCTCCATCCTGGGCCTTCTAGGCCCTGAGGCCTGGACCTCAATTTTGCCAAGCCCCTCCAATCAGCTCTCTGCTGGGGCTTCAGGCAATTCTCCACCTCCTTAGCTCTCAGCTCCTCCACACCTCCTCTCCTCTCACTGTCTGGCTCACAACTGCAATTACCGCGGCTGCTGACACTAGACTTGCCCTCCAATGGATCCTCGTTAAAGGATTTAAAGTGTACTCGTTCCAATTACAGGGCCTCGAAAGAGTCCTGTATTGTTATTTTTTGTCACTACCTCCCTGAGTCGGAAGTGGGTAATTTGCACACCTGCTACCTTCCTTGGATGTGGTAGCCGTTTCTCAGGCTCCCTCTCCGGAATCGAACCCTGATTCCCAGTTACCCGTGGTTACCATGGTAGGCGCAGAAAGTACCATCGAAAGTTGATAGGGCAGACATCCGAATGGATCGTCGCCATCACGAAGACATGCAATCGGCCCGAGGTTATCTAGAGTCACCAAAGCGGCCGGGGGGGGGGGGGGGGGACGAGCCCCCGGATTGGTTTTGGTCTGATAAATGCACGCATCACGGGAGGTCAGCGCTCGTCAGCATGTATTAGCTCTAGAATTACCACAGTTATCCAAGTAACAGATGGAGTGATCAAAGGAACCATAACTGATTTAATGAGCCATTCGCATACTTACACGTGTATGGCTTAATCTTTGAGACAAGCATATGCTACTGGCAGGATCAACCAGGTAGCCGCGGCGGCAGCGCAGGAACGGACGCGCCCCTCCAGGAGAGGGGCGGCCAGCCCGGTGGCGGGGCCTCGCCTTCGCTCCCCAGCGGAAGGCGAGGGCCTCTGCACAGCTGGCGGGAAGGAGAAGGCAGCGTGCAAGGTTCACCTGATGGAACCTTCGCCCACAGAGAGACACACCATCAGGAGCCGGAGGAATGCATTTCATAGGGAGGGACACGCGAGAGGAGGGGCAGAAGGATGGACCTCAGCCCGGACCCCGCTCACGGCCCACCCACCACGAGCACGGACGCCCGTACAGAGACTGCCGGACACCTCTGCCTCACCTGAGACAGTGGGCTCCCATCAGAGGGAGCCCTCCCAAGAGGACCCAAAGAGGTAGGGAGAAACCGCATTGCCTGAACACCGGACTGGCCGGCCCGCAAGGGCGCTCCCCATTCGGGTCTGAAGTGCCAAATCAATCAGTGGACGGAAGAGAGGAAAAGGAGACAAGAAGAAAAAAAACCCGCCATCACCTGACAGAGAGTGAAGGAGAGGGGCAACTGATTTAATGAGCCATTCGCAGTTTCACTGTACCGGCTGTGTGTACTTACATGTGCATGGCTTAATCTTTGAGACAAGCATATGCTACTGGCAGGATCAACCAGATAGCCACGGTGGCATTGCGGGACCAGATGCGCCCCCCCCCCCCCGGGAGAGGGGGTGGCCAGACCAGAGGCAGTGGGGCCCTGCCTTCGCTCCCCGGCGGAAGGCAAGGGCCTCTGTGCAGCTGACTGGAAGGAGAAGGTGGCACACAAGGTTCAACCGACAGAACCTTCACCCACGGAGAGACATGCCATTGGGAACCGGAGGAATGCATTTCACCTGGTGGGACACACGAGAGGAGGGTGCTGATGGACGGATCTCAGCCCAGACCCCACTCATGGCCCACCACAAGCACGGAGGCCTGTGCAGAGACTGCCGGACACCTCGGCCTCACCTGAGACAGTGGGCTCCCATCAGAGGGAGCCCTCCCAAGAAGACCCAAAGAGGTAGGGAGAAACCGCATTGCCTGAACACCGGACTGGCCGACCCACAAGGGTGCTCCCCGTTCGGGTCTGAAATGCCAGATTGATCAATGGACAGAAGAGAGGAAAAGGAGACGAGAAGAAAAAAAAATCACCCTCACCTGGAAGAGAGACAGAGAAAGAGAGACACACACACAAAGAGAGGCGTGCGCCTCTCCACCCCATCAAAAGAAAAAGTCAGGGATCCTGCTCAGAAGGGGGGCATTCCAGGCTTTCAGTCCGGCCTCCCAGTACGGGTCCTAGCCCTCATTCGGGCTTTCAGGACCTTCTCGGAGCCTAGCCCTCGTTCAGGCTTCTGGGGAGCACCCCCCAGTGGGCACACGCGAGGGGTGGGTAGGTCCCTCTCAGGGAGCCCGGGGACAGCTCTCCAAGGGCAGGCGGGTTGGCTTTTGGGACCTTCTCACCTAGCCCTCGTTCAGGCTTCCAGGGAGCACCCCCCCCCCCCCCGTGGCCACAGGCGAGGGGCGGCTAAGTCCCTCTCGGGGAGCCCAGGGACAGCTCTTCGAGGGCAGGCTGGCTTTCAGGACCTTCTCTCCCCTTCCCAGCGACTTCTGTGCAGGGCCATTCTTTCTGCAGCCCCGGAGCGCCCTCCGCAGCTGGTTCCTTCAGCGGGGGCCATGCCCCTTTGCACTAGCCCTGTGGAGGTCCCTCTGAACCCGGGCAGGCTTCTCGGTCGAGGCGCCCCGGTTGGTGGTGAAAACCACCAACATAGTAATCCGTAGAAACCTCTCCGACCCATGGAAAGGAAAAGGCGCCCCCCCCCCCCCCCTCGGGAGGGGAGAGACTTGGCTTTTCTGTACGACCCTGTGGAATTGCTGCCCGGCTACAGGGAAGCAAATCTGAGTCCTTTCCGACTTCCATGGCGGGCTCCCTCCGGTGGCCGCCGGCGGTATTGCTCCCAGCAAACACTTTGCTGAAATTTTGCAAAGAGCCTTACCGAGCACAGCACATGCTCCTGCCAACTCTCCCGCTCTGTTGCCACGTGACCAAGGGGTCTGCAGGAAAGGCGGTTACAGTGTGCCATGGATCGACACAAAAGTAAGACTTTAACATTGTGTGAGAGAATAGAAGTGCTTAAGAAATTAAAAAATGAGCAGAGTCAAGCATCTATTGCTTGAGAATATGGCGTGAACCCCAGTCAAATTTCGCGTATCTCAAAGCAGAAAGACCAGCTTCTGGGAGACTGGCGAAAAAATAGAAAAACACAACGGAAACGTAAGCAGGCGGGAAAAGCTGAGGAGGTTGAAGAGGCTGTCCTTCGGTGGTTTTCACAAGTCAGGAGCAGACAGTTTCCTGTAAGTGGTCCGCTGCTTATGGAGAAAGCTGGCCAGCTAGCTGGCTGTCTTGGGCTAACTGAGTTCAAAGCCACTGTCAGGTGGTTGGAAAGATGGAAAAGGAGGAACAGCATTAAATTTAAGAATCAGTACGGTGAGAGGCAAGACGCTGATGACTCGGGGGCTGAAAATTGGGTGGTGTCAGTTCTTCCTTCCATCCTGAACGAGTATGCACCTCGTGACATTTTCAATGCGGACGAAACCGGCCTCTACTGGCGAGCCATTCCTGATGGCATACTGGCATTCAAGCAGGCCAAACCTATCAGAAGTAAAGCGTCGAAGGAACGACTGACCATCCTCCTATGCTGCAATATCGATGGAGGTGAGAAGTTGGAACCCATGGTCATCGGAAAGAGCAAACATCCCCGTTGCTTCAAGAACGTGAAGCGGTTCCCTGTGTCATACCAGGCAAACGCCAATTCATGGATGACTGGGGACCTTTGGAAGCAGTGGCTAAAGGAATTAAACACCAGGATGCGGGCACAGAAGCGCCCCATTTTGCTGCTCTGCGACAATTGTACTGCACACACTGCTCATGTCAGGCTGTCTCACGTTAAGCTGGTCTTCCTGCCGCCAAACGCTACCTCTCTGATCCAACCATTGGATCAGGGCATAATAGCCAATTTTAAAACACATTAACGTGCTCTTCTGCTATGTCATCTGATGGGCCTTATGGACGGACAGACTAGTGATAATAAATGTGGCACTGAACTGGCTCGTAATCTGTCCCTGTTGGATTCCCTACACTTGCAGAAAGAAGCCTGGAATCGGGTCACACAGGCAACCATTGTCAAATGCTACAAGCAGGCACGCTTTGTCAAGGATGTGGGGAGGGACCCAACAGATGCAGCCATTGCCAGCGAGGCAGATCAACAGGCTACTGACATCCCAGCCGGTGTGACCAAAGAGCAGTTCCATCGATACGTAGCTGTCGATTGCAGTCTACAGACAGCCGGCGACAGCACGGATGTCCAGCTATGCGCCTACACGCAGGCAACGGCTGACGATGAAGAAGACGATCAAATGAGCAGCGAGGCACAAGCTGACCTAATTCAAAAACCTCCAGCCACTTTTGCTACAGCACTGGAGAGTCTCAGCAACATTCAGGCCTATCTGGAGAACAATGGATGTCAGTGCTATGACCAATTTTACTGTCTGGAAGACTTAGTCTATGAAACTCAAAGACACCGTAGTGTGCAGAGGACTATCACTGATTATTTCAAGAAAGCCAAATGTCAGATAACAGAGACTGTATAGTGTATACATTTAATAAACAGTACTGTTCATATGTTTATCAGATGTCAAGCTTCTTTGCTCACAACGGTTAAGCGCACGCTCCTGTTAACTGCATGTATTTCTTCGGTCCTAGGCCCTTGCACTTAAGCGGAGTGCACTGTATACAAATTCAATAATAATAATGAAAAACAAATGGAGCAAAGGGAGCAATTTCTGAAGTCCACTGCAGTGTCCCCTAGGGTGCCCAGTTGGTGTCCTGGCATGTCGGGGGGACCAGTGCACTACAAATGCTGGCTCCTCCCACGACCAAAGGGCTTGCATTTGGTCATTTCTGAGATGGGCGTCCTTAGTTTCCAATATTGCCAAAAATCAGAAATGACCAAGTCTAAGGACGACCATCTCTAAGAACAACCTAAATGTCAACATTTGGACATCCCCAACTGTATTATCGAAACAAAAGATGGGCATCCATCTTGTTTCGATAATACGAGTTTCCCCGCCCCTCCACTGGGATGTTTTGCGAGGATGTCCCCTTCGATTATGCCCCTTAAAATGTATTATGAACTCAAGGTGTATAGTGAGCATTAGCAGTAAATTTGAGAGGCTGAGATCATACTCCTTCTACCCTGGCATGAGGTTCATTCCTATCACAGTATGCATTAAACTAACCCATTAAGAGAAATTGCCCCTCAAAGAAACTGTAAAAGCAACATCAGGAAATATTTTTCCCATTAACTTTTTAATTATTTTTTCTGCGCCAAACACTCAGCACTGAGTACAAAACCCATAGTAAAGTTATTATATCATTTGCAAAAGAGTGTAAAATATCAAAATCAATATCAATCCCAATTCCCCTATAATCTCTCCCCCCATAAACCCAATTCTAAACATCAGTCAACCAGTAGATGACTGAGAATGTGCATAAATGTATTAATGTGCTGAACAATGTGTGAGTTTAAAGAGCAGTGATATCAGCAGATGTCTTGCTGCACCCATAAGAAGAATCTATCATGCAGAGGTAAGGTTATGCATATAAATAGGAAAGGATGGTAGATATTTGGAATACTTCTCCTGTCGAGGTGATAGGGACAAAGACAGTGATAGAATTAGAAAAAGCATGGGATAACCACAAAAGATCTCTATATAAGAACAGAACAGAATCAAAGTAGAGAGCATTTCCATGCAAAGCACAACATAAATGACTTTCATTCTTCAAAAATGCATAGAGGGGAGTAAAACTGAATGAAGCATCTGTTACAACCACCTACCCACTTTTGGGCAGGCCTGAGCACAACATGGGTGGGAATGACAACCCCATCCCCCACACAGCTTCTGTCCCTCCCCTTCAGGCGATCAGGAGGTCACTTAAATCCAGTACCCTGACCCCCTGTATTCGAAGTGAATTTTAAAGATTGTTTTTCAGCTCTGTCTTGACTGACCAGTGCACTCGGGGTCTGTATTGTTGATTAAAAGTAATTCTGTTTTATTTATTTATTTATTGCATTTGTATCCCACATTTTCCCACCTCTTTGCAGGCTCAGTGTGGCTTACAATACATCATGAATGATGGAAATACAATTTGTTACAATTTGATTATGGTTACATGGTGAGGAATTATAAGAAGACAAAGTAAGCTAACATTATGAGGCAATGAGAGCTATAGGATAGCAACTTGGAGATAATTTCATGTGACATGACACATTTCTAGCTATGAGGGAGGGGTTTCATATGTGGTGAAGGTACGAAAGATGAGAGTGCAAAAGGAAATATTATGAGACATTTCTAACTATATATAAGGAATTTATGAGTTTTGATCCTTGTGATATGTTTTGTCAAAAAGATGGGTCTTCAGTAGTCTGCGGAAGTCGGTTAATTCGTGAATCGTTTTCAGGTTGCGTGGTAGTGCGTTCCAGAGCTGTGTACTCATATAGGAAAAGGTTGATGCATGCATTAATTTGTATTTTAGGCCTCTGCAGTTAGGGAAGTGGAGGTTAAGGAAAGTTCGTGATGTTTTTTTAGCATTCCTGGGTGGTAGGTCTATCAAGTCTGACATGTAGGCAGGGGCTTCACCATGAATGATCTTGTGAACCAAGGTGCATACTTTGAAAGTGATACGTTCTTTGAGTGGGAGCCAGTGCAGTTTTTCTCGTAGGGGTTTTGCACTTTCATATTTTGGTTTTCTGAATATAAGTCTGGCTGCTGTGTTCTGGGCTGTTTGGAGTTTTTTCAGTATTTGCAGCCTGCGTAGAGTGAGTTGCAATAGTCTAAATGGCTGAGCACAAGTGATTGCACCAGGCTGCAGAAGACTGCCCTTGGGAAAAATGGTCTTATTCTTTTCAATTTCCACATTGAGTAGAACATCTTTTTGGTTGTGTTGTTCGCGTGGGTCTCAAGTGTTAGGTGCCGGTCAATAGTAACTCCAAGGATTTTTAAGGTATTTGAGATTGGCAGATTTAATTTTGGTGTATTGATGGTGGTAAATTTACTCGTATTGTATTGGGAGGTAAGTATTAGGCATTGGGTTTTCTCTGCGTTCAGTTTCAGCCGGAATGCATCTGCCCAGGTGTTCAAGATGTGTAGACTTTGGTTGATTTCGTTGGAGATTTCACTGATGTCTTGTTTGAAAGGAATATATATCGTTACGTCATCGGCGTATATGTATGGATTGAGGTTTTGGTTTGATAGTAGTTTGGCCAAGGGGATCATCATTAGGTTGAATATAGTCGGTGAAAGGGTGTTCATGTGGCAGATGTAGTCGAATTTGATGTTACTTGATATGAGCGTAAGGTTAGGAATCCCTTGAACCAGTTTAGGACATTTCCTCCGATGCTGAAGTATTCAAGGATGTGTAATAGAATTCCATGGTCGACCATATCAAAGGCACTTGACCAGGGGCATAGCCATGGGTGGGCCTGGATGGGCCCAGGCCCAGCCACTTTCCCTCCAGGCCCGCCCATCCACATCCTTGCTCGCTGACGCTGTCGCTGCCTTTTCTCCCGTGGCTCCGCTGGGTACGGCCGTTCGGGAGGCAGCGTTCAGCATAGCCTGCCTGCCTGTCCTTAATTCTTCTCCCCAGGCTCCGCTTTGCTGCATCGTTCCCTGCATTATTCTCGCCTGTCACACAGCGCTGCCATTCACACAGGCAGCTATGCTCCCCCCTACCATGCCCATCCGGTCCTAACAGGAAGTGCATCAGAGAGGACTGGATGGACGCGGCAAAGGGGAGCGCAGCTGCCTGTGTGAATGGCAGCGCTGCGTGACAGGCGAGTAGAAGAATGCAGGGAGCGATGGAGCGATGCAGCGAAGCGGAGCCTGGGGAGAAGAATTAAGGACAGGCAGGATTTGCACATGTGCAAAAAATGAGGACGTGCAGGATAGAGCCAGTGGCTGACAGCTGTGGCTCGCAGACACTGCCACTGGCCACCCAAGGTTCTTCAGCAGGGAGGAAGTCTTAAGCTGGCGGGGCTTGAAGATCCCTGCCAGCACAGGTATTTTGTTTACTTTGGAGGGGGGGGGCACAGGTAGGGGGAGGAGTGGAGATGAAAATTTTGGCCCACCCACTTTGGCCTTGGGCCCACCCTAAATCAGCTGTCTGGCTACGCCACTGCACTTGACATGTCGAATTGTAGAAGTAGTATGTTGTTGCCGGTTGCAATCGTTTGTTTAAATTTTGTTTAACTTTGATTGTGTGAAAACAAGTTGGAATGTGGAAGATAAGACACAGCTCTAATTAATTTGGTATGTGAAGAGGAGTATGGCACTTGCTTTCCGGCTCCAGCCTGGCCACCTGGATTTGAAGAGCTTGTGACCACGTTCCCACAGTATGGCTTGTTTACCTAGACAGAGTAGCATTCTGTAATTTTCCTCAACTCTGAACATGAGTTCTGAGCCTAATAAAAAGGGGAGTTTCATTGAAATTGGGGGTGGACGCACTGTGCAGAGGATCTGTTCCTGGTCAAAGAAGCTCCTGGCTCTTGCTGTGAACTGCCCCCCCAGCTGATGGTAAGAGCCTGGATGATGTAAGGACCAGTGATGTTATATGTATTATTGCTTCTTTTCCTGGTCTAAGAACTCTTAACATTGCTTAGATGCAGAGACCAGTGATGTAATGATTGTTTATGATTGCTTTAATTATTGTGTGTATATAGCTAATCATTGTATATCTTAATTGTAGAATTTAGCACCTCCAATAAAGGTTTCATTTATCTAATACGAATCCAAAAGAATCCACGGTAATTATTGAGTAGTCTGTGTCAGTAAGACAGGCTGTAAATCCATAGCAGCCCCCCCCCCCCCCCCGGTACCTTTAAATCTTTTAAGTCTTTGCTGGCAATGAGCAGCAACTCATTTCTCTTGCTTGCGCTGGATCTAAGCCTTCCCTTTGATGCAACTTCCTGGTCCCATGAGCATGAAGGTGCTTCAGAGAGAAGGCTCGGGCTGGCACAAGGAGGGGGAACGTATTGCTGCTCAATGCCGGTAAAGAACTTAAGGATTTAAAGATATTGGGGGGGGGGGGGGTGTTGGGTGAGTGGATTTAAGTGACACCAGTGGCGTAGCAAGGGCGGGGCGGTGGGGGCAGTCCGCCCCGGGTGTCAGCAGGTGGGGGGTGCTCCACTCCCGCTGCTCCCACCCTCCTTTAAAAAACTTTTGTGAAGCAGAGTTGCAGGCAGCGCCTCGCGTCTGCCCTGCTTGTAAAAGAAGTAAATCTCTTCTCCTCCTCATCGTCGGGCTTCACTGTGTCCCGCCCTCCTCTGAGGTAACTTCCTATTTCCGCTAGGGCGGGACACAGTGAGGCCCGACGAGGAGGAGGAGAAGAGATTTACTTCTTTTACAAGCAGGGCAGACGCGAGGCGCTACCTGCAACTCCGCGTCACAAAATGTTTTTTAAAGGTAGGGTGGTGGTGGCAAGGTTGGAAGGGGAGGTGCAAGACGGGGAGGGTAGGGAGAGGGGAGACAGATTCATTTTTAATGATGATCGAAGTATCTAATCTACAAGACGGGGGGAAAGGATGGGGGAGATAAAACTTAACATGCAGTTGATGTTGAAGGGCATTATTGGAAGTTTAGAGGGAGGGGGGGATTCGTTTTCATAAAGTTATTAAGATGTTATGGTGTATTATGATGTTTGCATACAGCATGGGATGTTTGTGGAACTTTGCAGTGTATTGTTGACATAGTTGTAACGTGCTGAAGTTGTAATAAAATAAAAACCGCTTAAACATAAAGGTAGGGTGGTGGCAGGAGAAGAGGGCTGTCATTGATTCGGGGTGGGGAGGGGGTTCTCAGATGGGAGAGGGGTGTTGTGGGTGTTCTCAGATGGGGAGGGGAGGGTTTTCAGATGGGAGAAGGGGACTGCGGTGGGGTGGGGAGGGGGTCCTCAGATGGGAGAAGGGGACTGGGGTGGGGGTTCTCAGATGGGGAGGGGAAGGGGTTCTCAGATGGGAGAAGGGGTAGGGTGGGGGTTCTCCTATGGTAGAAGGGGTGGCTAATACATTTTGGCTAACTTTCGGAGAACAAAACCCCCTTCCTCAGGTCAGGATAGGATACTGTAACAGGACTATACTGTACTGACCTGAGGAAGGATGTTTTGGCCTCTGAAAGCTAAATGGTATTATTTCATTTTCTATATTTGTTTTATTTCCTTTTGTTAATTTGTAAAGTGGTGATTGGTACTTGTTAGTATTTTCAAATTTACTTCTGCTGTCTTTATATTTTGCACAGTACTAGGGAACATTTTCTGTTTCTGCGGTGTTGCATTGTATGTAGAGTCCTGGCATTTTGGGGGTTCGGTTTAAATTTTGTCTAAATAGAAAGTTTATTATTACTTATTCTATAGTGGATTAGGGTGTATCTGTGTTTGTGAAAAAGACATGGCTTTCAGTTGGCATTGACTGTGCAGGATCCACGATCTGTACTATTCTGTCTGGTTTCGTTTTACAATAGGTGAATTGATGTTCTAGTGCTCACTGTAGTGTTTAAGATGCTTTCCTTTTCCTTGTGTGACTTGTAGAAATGACTGCTTATGGTATGGTAGAATTGCTCTATTGGTCCTGAGTGTTTTGTATTCTCGGCATGCCTAGTACTAGCTTTTGGAGGGGGGTTTTAAAAATGACCGGCCCCGGGTGTCAACTACCCTAGCTACGCCACTAAGTGACACCCCCCAATCTCCTAGAAGGAGAAATGCTGGGAGTCTTCAGCTGGTGAAGCTTGAGGATCCCTGCCAACCACATCACTGCTGTGCCACTGCTATCTGGCCTGAGTCCAGTTTGGAATACAGAGACATCCAGGTCGGTACATAGCCAGTGGCACTGGTATTTTATTAAAGAATTTTCCAACATAGAGCCTGTTCTAAAACACATGGAGAAATGGATGTCTATGCACTGATTATATCCCGCATGAATATCCATTTTACAAACTGAAATATCTAAAATATGAATGGTGTCAAAAAGGGATATGGATGTGAGTGCAGCACCTGAATATTCATGTTATGAAATGGCCACACAAATATCCATGTGCTGGGACATGAATATTTGTGTTAGTCATTTTAAATATACAGTGGGGGAAATAAGTATTTGATCCCTTGCTGATTTTGTAAGTTTGCCCACTGACAAAGACATGAGCAGCCCATAATTGAAGGGTAGGTTATTGGTAACAGTGAGAGATAGCACATCACAAATTAAATCCGGAAAATCACATTGTGGAAAGTATATGAATTTATTTGCATTCTGCAGAGGGAAATAAGTATTTGATCCCTCTGGCAAACAAGACCTAATACTTGGTGGCAAAACCCTTGTTGGCAAGCACAGCGGTCAGACGTCTTCTGTAGTTGATGATGAGGTTTGCACACATGTCAGGAGGAATTTTGGTCCACTCCTCTTTGCAGATCATCTCTAAATCATTAAGAGTTCTGGGCTGTCGCTTGGCAACTCGCAGCTTCAGCTCCCTCCATAAGTTTTCAATGGGATTAAGGTCTGGTGACTGGCTAGGCCACTCCATGACCCTAATGTGCTTCTTCCTGAGCCACTCCTTTGTTGCCTTGGCTGTATGTTTTGGGTCATTGTCGTGCTGGAAGACCCAGCCACGACCCATTTTTAAGGCCCTGGCGGAGGGAAGGAGGTTGTCACTCAGAATTGTACGGTACATGGCCCCATCCATTCTCCCATTGATGCGGTGAAGTAGTCCTGTGCCCTTAGCAGAGAAACACCCCCAAAACATAACATTTCCACCTCCATGCTTGACAGTGGGGACGGTGTTCTTTGGGTCATAGGCAGCATTTCTCTTCCTCCAAACACGGCGAGTTGAGTTCATGCCAAAGAGCTCAATTTTTGTCTCATCTGACCACAGCACCTTCTCCCAATCACTCTCGGCATCATCCAGGTGTTCACTGGCAAACTTCAGACGGGCCGTCACATGTGCCTTCCGGAGCAGGGGGACCTTGCGGGCACTGCAGGATTGCAATCCGTTATGTCGTAATGTGTTACCAATGGTTTTCGTGGTGACAGTGGTCCCAGCTGCCTTGAGATCATTGACAAGTTCCCCCCTTGTAGTTGTAGGCTGATTTCTAACCTTCCTCATGATCAAGGATACCCCACGAGGTGAGATTTTGCGTGGAGCCCCAGATCTTTGTCGATTGACAGTCATTTTGTACTTCTTCCATTTTCTTACTATGGCACCAACAGTTGTCTCCTTCTCGCCCAGCGTCTTACTGATGGTTTTGTAGCCCATTCCAGCCTTGTGCAGGTGTATGATCTTGTCCCTGACATCCTTAGACAGCTCCTTGCTCTTGGCCATTTTGTAGAGGTTAGAGTCTGACTGATTCACTGAGTCTGTGGACAGGTGTCTTTCATACAGGTGACCATTGCCGACAGCTGTCTGTCATGCAGGTAACGAGTTGATTTGGAGCATCTACCTGGTCTGTAGGGGCCAGATCTCTTACTGGTTGGTGGGGGATCAAATACTTATTTCCCTCTGCAGAATGCAAATAAATTCATATACTTTCCACAATGTGATTTTCCGGATTTAATTTGTGATGTGCTATCTCTCACTGTTACCAATAACCTACCCTTCAATTATGGGCTGCTCATGTCTTTGTCAGTGGGCAAACTTACAAAATCAGCAAGGGATCAAATACTTATTTCCCCCACTGTATTTCCTGAAGCTGTCACAGAGCCTGGTATCCCTTGTCAGTTTCCCTTTCTGGGAGAGGGTGTGTGTGTGTGTGTGTGAACCATTAGGGGATTACAGGGGTGACCTCCCTTAATTTCTCCAGTGGAGCGCTACTTAGTCAGAAAACATTTCTGACACTTGGACATCTGGGGAAGCAGGTCTAAATGCAAACATCCATCTTTCCATTCCCCTTCTGACTGTTGATATTTTTGTTCCCTGCCTAGTCCCCCCCCAAAAAAAACTTACCCAGAACATGTCCTCTTGAAGTTTTATGAAAAATAAAAAAGGTGGGAATATAAGCCATTCCAAAGAATGGAACCAAATTATCTTTAAAAAAACAAAATTTAATAATTTTCAAACAAATAATAATATAACAATCACACATTAAAAATGACTCGACACAACGTTGTGTTTCGGCCGGATAGGCCTACATCAGGAGTCTTATTAATCAAGGTGAAATTGAATATAACACATCAAAGGAATCTCAAAATGCAGATAAAAGATTCCAAGGATAAAAGATCTGCAGATAAGATCTTAAAAATGGTCTTTGTCCCCTAGCGCCCCCTGTCCTTCATTTCAGTCCAGATGGACCCTCTTCACTTTCCCCAGGCGGGCGATCAGACTCAGCCACTTTCAGTTGAGTCCCTTTCCTCCTTTCCCTACCACTCTCGGGTGCCTTGTGCTAAAAGGTGGCTTCCAAAAGTCTTATCTGCAGATCTTTTATCCTTGGAATCTTTTATCTGCATTTTGAGATTCCTTTGATGTGTTATATTCAATTTCACCTTGATTAATAAGACTCCTCAGTGTCACTTAACCCTCCCTTGCCTCAGGTACAAACTTGGATTGTGAGCCCTCTTGGGACAGAGAAATATCCAGTGTACCTGAATGTAACTCACCTTGAGCTACTACTGAAAATGGTGTGAGCAAAATCTAAATAAACATGGTAACAACAAACAAACAGTGTAGTTTCTGTGTATAGAAGCCTTGCTAGGAGAAACAAAAAAATAGAGAAACTTCCCATGAAAGCAATTAGATGAAAGAGGAATCTAATATAATAAAACGCACCCTCAACGTTCTGAGGACAACGTTCTATGAAGCCCTGAAGCCTGAAGCCTGAAGCCTTGAAGCCATCTGACGTCACTCCCTGAAGCCTGAAGCCTTGAAGCCTTGAAGCCTTGAAGCCATCTGACGTCACTCCCAGGCTGAAGGGTTCGCGCCGGATTCGTGGTGTGAAGCCTTCAAGCCAGCCAGCCGTCTCTGCCCCGCCCTCGCCTAAAACCAAACAAATCTGGAAGCGAAGCGTCAGGGAAGGAGGCGGCGCTCCCGACGTCTAGCCTTCCCTTCGCTGTGTTCCGCCTTCAAGGCGGAACACAGCGAAGGGAAAGCTAGACGTCGGGAGCGCCGCCTCCTTTCCTGACGCTTCGCTGCACGAACCGCCACGGAGGTAAACGAAGAAGAAAAAAAAAAAAGGATGCATGGATGCGAACGGGGGGGGGGGGGGGGGGGGGTCATGGAAGGGAGAGAGGGGACTTGCTGGAAAAGGATGAATGGAGGCGGCAGGGGACAGAGGAGCATGGATGGGCATGGATTGGGAGGGCAGGACTAAGGGAGAGAGGGAATTTGCTGGAAAGGGATGAATAGAGGGGACAGATGGGCATGGATGGATATGGATTGCAGGGCAGGCCTCAGGTAGAGAGGGCAATTGCTGGATAGGGAAAAATGGAGGGGCCAGGTGACAGATGAGCATGGATTGGAAGGGCAGGACTCAGGGAGAGGGAAATTGCTGGATAGGGATGAATGGAGGGAACAGATGGGCATGGATGGATATGGATTGCAGGGCAGGCCTCAGGCAGAGAGGGGAAATGCTGGATAGGGAAAAATGGAGGGGCCAGGTGACAGAGGAGCATGGATGGGCATGGATTGGAAGAGCAGGACTCAGGGAGAGGGGAATTGCTGGATAGGGATGAATGGAGGGGACAGATGGGCATGGATGGATATGGATTGCAGGGCAGGCCTCAGGCAGAGAGGGGAAATGCTGGATAGGGAAAAATGGAGGGGCCAGGTGACAGATGAGCATGGATTGGAAGGGCAGGACTCAGGGAGAGGGAAATTGCTGGATAGGGATGAATGGAGGGAACAGATGGGCATGGATGGATATGGATTGCAGGGCAGGCCTCAGGCACAGAGGGGAAATGCTGGATAGGGAAAAATGGAGGGGCCAGGTGACAGGAGCATGGATGGGCATGGATTGGAAGGGCAGGACTCAGGGAGAGGGGAATTGCTGGATAGGGATGAATGGAAGGGACAGATGGGCATGGATGGATATGGATTGCAGGGCAGGCCTCAGGCAGAGAGGGGAAATGCTGGATAGGGAAAAATGGAGGGGCCAGGTGACAGAGGAACATGGATGGGCATGGATTGGAAGGGCAGGACTCAGGGAGAGGGGAATTGCTGGATAGGGATGAATGGAGGGGACAGATGGGCATGGATGGATATGGATTGCAGGGCAGGCCTCAGGCAGAGAGAGGAAATGCTGGATAGGGAAAAATGGAGGGGCCAGGTGACAGAGGAGCATGGATGGGCATGGATTGGAAGAGCAGGACTCAGGGAGAGGGGAATTGCTGGATAGGGATGAATGGAGGGGACAGATGGGCATGGATGGATATGGATTGCAGGGCAGGCCTCAGGCAGAGAGGGGAAATGCTGGATAGGGAAAAATGGAGGGGCCAGGTGACAGAGGAGCATGGATGGGCATGGATTGGAAGGGCAGGACTCAGGGAGAGGGGAATTGCTGGATAGGGATGAATGGAGGGGACAGATGGGCATGGATGGATATGGATTGCAGGGCAGGCCTCAGGCAGAGAGGGGAAATGCTGGATAGGAATGAATGGAGGGGGCAGGTGACAGAGAAACATGGATGGCCATGGATTGGGAGGGCAGGGCTCAGGGAGAGAGGGGAATTGCTGGAAAAGGATGAATGGAGGGGGCAGGGGACAGATGGCCATGGATTGGGAGGGCACGGCTCACACTCTCTCTCTCATATACAATGTCTTTCTGACTCTCACTCTCACACACTCTGTCTCACACTGTATCACATTCACTCTCTATGTGCCACACAGTCACTCACACACTCGCTTGGTCTCATACACACACTCTCTCTCACACTGTGTCTCACATACACACTTGCACACACTCTCATTCTCACACACCCACTCTCTCACAAACACACTCACACCCAGACTCACTCTCTCTCTCACACACTCACACTTTCACTCTGACTCTCAAACAGTCACTCTCACATACACTCTCCCAAACATACACACTCCAAGGAAAACCTTGCTAGCGCCCGTTTCATTTGTGTCAGAAACGGGCCTTTTTTACTAGTCTTTAATAATGACATGCTTTACACTGGGTATCAAACAGAGATCAGAGGCTTTTGGGAGACTTGTTTAAAAAAAAGCTTAGAGAGCTCTTTAATTTTATAAAAATAACTTCATTTCTTTAAGAGAATATTCCTAGGGATGTTGAATCATGACAGAAAACAGCCTTTGTGGTGCAAATTGGTGGATGTATAGAGGACTGTTTTTCCAGTTTGCTGGGTTTTTTTGTACACTGTATATTTATTTATTTATTGCATTTGTATCCCACATTTTCCCACCTATTTGCGGGTTCAGTGTGGCTTACAATACATTGTGAGTGATGGAAATACAATTTGTTACAACTCGGTTATGGATTGCATTGTGAGGAGTTATGCGAAGACAAAGTCAAAGTATAGTTAAGGGAGTAGAACAATGGAAAGGAACAATGGAAAGAAACAACGGGAAACTGATAGGGCAACAAAACAATAGTAGGAGAACATTCGGTATAACATATACCTTTTGTATACTGTTTTTTAAAATTAATTTTATGGTATCTATTGTTTGTGTGGTGTTTTCCCCTAATGAAAACTGTGCATCACTTTTATGTCTTTGATTATCAGCTGCATATAAATACTTTTAAATATATATATAATACATACAAAATAAAGATGCAGGACCTCAGAAACAACTCAGGAGAATTTTCAAACAACTTCCAGTTGTTACAGTTTTTATCAAAGTTTCAGTTATAGGAAAAGAAGAAAATTTACAAAGGTTACTAAGCATTTTCCTTTTAGCAAAAGCTGCATTATAGGCTGTGATGTCACCTCAGCTTGGGGAAGAGAAAACCTAGGCATATTTCAATTGCAGCACTTTAGACAGAAATGAGGTTATACCTGGCTGGCCTTCATATCCTGCTGCTTGGGGACTGCAGTTGTTAAACCAAATTCTCTCTCTTTCTCTCATTGTTCTGTCCTGTATCTATCTTCATTACAGTATGGAAATGAGTTTCTCTGATGTCTTTTGTGTCCTTTTTCACTTTTGCTTTTCATCCCTGAATTTATGTGCATGCTTTGTATGTCTGTGTCTCCTTGATGAAAATTGTTTTGTCCTTTAGAAAATGAGGCAGACTAGCAGGGTTGAAACAAGTTGTATGCAAAATCCAGGAAATGGTTAGGCAGTATTCCAGAAGTAATTTTGTGTTTTGTTGTGGGGGTGTATATTGTCTATACACAAATTGGAGGTTATATCTGATGACAATTTTCAAAGCATTTTTATAGGTACAACAGTGTTTCATTAGTGTTTCAAGTAGCCGATGGAGCTTATTTTTGAAGCAAATGGACATCTCAAAATGTCCAAATGGATGTCCATGTGCTTGAAATGTCCAAATCCTGATTTTGCAAAGACAGAAAAGGGACATCCAACACTGCAGTATGTCCAATTAGCAAGGGGGCATGTTGTGTTTTGGGTGGGACTAGGGCGGACCCAAAATCAGGACATCCAATAATGGTTACCAAACAGGAAGAAGTGTCCTAAATTAGACCTGTGTTTGTGATAAGATGAGCGAGGGCAGGCCTGGAGCCATGAGAAACTGGAGTCACACAACAGGTAAAAGAAAATACTATTTATTGTAAGTATCAGGTAGGGGAGAGAAAAACACAAAAATGTTCTTTAGGGTATAACAAAGTTCTCCAGTGGCCTGCTCCTGCACGGTCACGGTGCACATTACTGTCTCTCAGCATGGCAGTACACTTTACTTGTCTCTGGTCTGGTTTTCCAGTTCCCAATGTAGCCTATAGCAGTTACTTGAGTCAAAATCCAAAGTTGCAAGGTTCCAAATTGAACCATTATGATATCTGTGGAGTTGTTCTAAAATGTTTTTCTGGTTTCTTAAAATCAAGGTTCTATCAAGTAAAACAGTCAGGTATAATCTCTTCACCATGGTTCTTTTGTTGTTGAGTGCCAAAGGGCTCTCCCTTATCACCTATTTTATTCAATATTGTAATGACTCCCTTAGGCAATTTACTAGAAGCACATGGATTTTCCATGCTGATGATGTCACAATTTACATTCCATTTGCTGAGGAATTAACTGAAATTGCAAACAAATTCAGACTATCCTGCTTATTTTCGAAAGAGAAAAACGCCTATAGTGCGACCTAAATCGGGAGATAGACGTTTATCTCACAAAAACGATTAAATCAGTATAATGGAAACAAAACTTTCAGTGCGTCCGTTTCGCTCGTACGCTCAGATACAAACGCCCAAACAAGGGGCCTGTCGGGGGCGTGTTAAGGGCGGTGTTACGAGGTGGTCATCTACAATGTATAACGGATAGCGAAATGATTTTGGGTGGGCAGCAACATGGGCGTCATTGCTTAGACCCGAAATAAAAGCGACCACAGCAAGGGGGAAATTGTCTTTAGACCCATTAGCGATTGTGTGGAGTTGGAGAGTGGCGAGATCGGTGTTGGGAGAGCTGAATTGTTGGTTGCAGAGAAAGCTGAGTGTGTGGAGTACCTGTTAGGTTCATCTGTCTGCCCTAGTCGGAACGTTGTCACCCTCACCTGCCTCTTTTGTGTCTTACCTTTTGACCTTTCCCTACTCCTCCTTGCTCTATCGGTCCCTTCCCCTTCCCCTCCCCCTATCCCTCTCCAATCACTGTTCTCACGTGTATATTGTATTGCCTGACCTCCGTTTGTCTCTGTGTTCCCTGTACTGTTTGGGGAGTGACTGGCCAGAGGGTGTGTTCGGAGTGAGATTCTGTGTGCTGCTATTGTTTCAGTACTACTACTAATACTTGCACTGGTGGGGAAATGGATGCACTAAATTCACTGGCGGCTTCCATGTTAGAGGAACAGACCACACACCGCAGGAGGTATTCACGGCCCCGAGTGTTCAGGCCCCGCACCACCTTCCTACAACTCACTGACCTGCAGTGTCTGACAAGGTTCAGGTTTGATAAGGCGACCATTGTGCAGCTTTGTGAGCAGCTGAAACCCCTCCTTCAGCCCCAGACCCATAGGAATAACCCCATCCCTGTCCACCTCAAAGTCACTGCCTCTCTCTCTGTCCTGGCCACTGGGAGTTTCCAATCCGTATTAGCTGCTAACACAGGGCTCACCCAGGCTTCTATTTCACACTGTCTCACCCAGTTCCTGGATGCCTTTCTAACTCACACCTCTCACTACATCACTTGCCCCACCACCCCCCAGGCCCTGCACAACAACATGGCCACCTTCTATGCTGTTGCTAGATTCCCCTCGGTCATAGGTGTGATTGACTGCACACACGTCCCACTCAGACCCCCCCCCCCCCCCGGCCACACAAAGCCACCTACAGAAACAGGAAGGCATTTCATTCGATGAACATGCAAGCCCCTGTGCTACCTTGGAGGAGGGAGGTCTCCTAGAAGGAGAGCATCACCCTGGTGAAGTAGGAAGTACTCCTGTAGCCAGGACCTGCCCACCAGGGGATGTATTATCCTTTCGCACCGAGGATATATCTCCAAATGTTGCCCGGGAGGGAAAGGTTAGGACAGCTGTTGTACTGGGTGATTCGATCATTAGGCATATAGATAGCTGGGTGGCTGGTGGACGTGAGGATCGCCTGGTGACTTGCCTGCCTGGTGCGAAGGTGGCGGACCTCACGCGTCACCTAGATAGGATTTTATATAGTGCTGGGGAGGAGACGGCTGTCTTGGTACATGTGGGTACTAATGACATAGGAAAATGTGGGAGAGAGGTTCTGGAAGCAAAATTTAGGCTCTTAGGTAGAAAGCTGAAATCCAGATCCTCCAGGGTAGCATTTTCTGAAATGCTACCTGTGCCACGCGCAGGGCCCAAGAGACAGGCAGAGCTCCAGAGTCTCAATGCGTGGATGAGACGATGGTGCAGGGAGGAGGGCTTTAGATTTGTTAGGAACTGGGCAACATTCTGGGGAAGGGGGAGCCTATTCCGAAAGGATGGGCTCCATCTTAACCAGAGTGGGACCAGGCTGCTGGCATCGGCGTTTAAGAAGGAGATAGAGCAGCTTTTAAACTAGAAATGGGGGGAAGGCCGACAGTCGCTCAAAAGAGCATGGTTCGGGATAAGGTATCTTTCAAAGATATCACCATAACAGGGAAGATAGAGTATCCTGATAGTGAGGTTGCAAAAGAGATTGTAGTAGATCGGGTATCTTTAAATAACAATAAAAATCAGACAAAAGATTGCCAATTAATACTGTCAAGTACTAAGCATGATGTACTTAGGAACAACAAACATAGTTTGAAATGTCTATATGCGAATGCCAGGAGCCTAAGAAATAAGATGGGGGAGTTGGAATATATTGCACTAAATGAAAAATTAGATATAATAGGCATCTCTGAGACCTGGTGGAAGGAGGATAACCAGTGGGACACTGTCATACCGGGGTACAAATTATATCGTAGTGATAGGGTGAATCGGATTGGTGGAGGGGTAGCATTGTATATTAACGAGAGCCTTGAATCAAATAGATTGAAAATTCTGCAGGAAACAAAACACTCCTTGGAATCACTGTGGATTGAAATTCCATGTGCAAAGGGGAAAAGGATAGTGATAGGAGTGTACTACCGTCCGCCTGGCCAGGACGAACAGACGGATGCGGAAATGTTAAAGGAAATCAGGGACGCAAACAAACTGGGCAACACAATAATAATGGGGGATTTCAATTACCCGCATATAGACTGGGTTAATGTAACATCTGTACACGCAAGGGACATAAGATTTCTTGATGAAATCAAGGACAGCTTCATGGAACAGCTAGTTCAGGAGCCGACAAGAGAAGGAAAAATACTAGACTTAGTCCTTAGTGGTGCTCATGATCTAGTGCAGGGGGTAACGATACAAGGGCCGCTTGATAACAGTGATCATAATATGATCGGTTTTGATATTGGCATTGAAGGAAGTGAAACTAGGAAATCAAGTACGCCAGCGTTTAACTATAGAAAAGGTGATTACGACAAAATGAGAAAAATGGTGAAAAAAAGACTGAAAGGAGCAGCTCGCAGAGTAAAAAACTTGCATCAGGCGTGGATGCTGTTTAAAAACACCATCCTGGAGGTTCAGGACAAATATATTCCACGTATTAGAAAAAAGGGAAAAAAGACTAAACGTCAGCCGGC
This sequence comes from Microcaecilia unicolor, assembly GCF_901765095.1. Lineage (NCBI taxonomy): Eukaryota > Metazoa > Chordata > Amphibia > Gymnophiona > Siphonopidae > Microcaecilia > Microcaecilia unicolor. The sequence goes on along the minus strand of NC_044031.1, from coordinate 352,585,073 downwards.
GTGGCTAAACAGTAAGATAAAGGAAATCATTAGAGCCAAAAAACAATCCTTCAGAAAGTGGAGAAGAGAACCAACTGAAAGTAACAGGATAGATCATAAGGAATGCCAAGCCAAATGCAAAGCGGAGATAAGGAGGGCAAAAAAGGACTTTGAGAAGAAATTAGCGTTGGAAGCAAAAATACATAGTAAAAATTTTTTTAGATACATTAAAAGCAGGAAACCGGCCAAAGAGTCGGTTGGGCCGCTGGACGAAAATGGTGTTAAAGGGGCGATCAAGGAGGACAAAGCCGTAGCGGAGAAATTAAATGAATTCTTTGCTTCGGTCTTCACCGAGGAGGATTTGGGGGGGACACCGGTGCCGGAAAGAATATTTGAAGCGGGGGAGTCGGAGAAACTAAACAAATTCTCTGTAACCTTGGAGGATGTAATGGGTCAGTTCAGCAAGCTGAAGAGTAGTAAATCACCGGGACCTGATGGTATTCATCCCAGAGTATTAATAGAACTAAAAAATGAACTTGCGGAGCTACTGTTAGAAATATGCAATCTGTCCCTAAAATCGAGTGTAGTACCGGAAGACTGGAGGGTAGCCAATGTTACTCCGATTTTTAAGAAGGGTTCCAGAGGAGATCCGGGAAATTATAGACCGGTGAGTCTGACGTCGGTGCCGGGCAAGATGGTGGAGGCTATTATTAAGAATAAAATTGCAGAGCATATACAAAAACATGGACTGATGAGACAAAGTCAGCACGGATTTAGTGAAGGGAAGTCTTGCCTCACCAATCTAATGCATTTTTTTTGAGGGGGTAAGCAAACATGTGGACAATGGGGAGCCGGTTGATATTGTATATCTGGATTTTCAGAAGGCGTTTGACAAAGTGCCGCACGAAAGACTCCTGAAGAAATTGCAGAGTCATGGAATCGGAGGTAGGGTATTATTATGGATTAAGAACTGGTTGAAAGATAGGAAGCAGAGAGTAGGATTGCGTGGCCAGTATTCTCAGTGGAGGAGGGTAGTTAGTGGGGTCCCGCAGGGGTCTGTGCTGGGTCCGTTGCTTTTTAATATATTTATAAATGACCTAGAGATGGGAATAACTAGTGAGGTAATTAAATTCGCCGATGACACAAAATTATTCAGGGTCGTCAAGTCGCAGGAGGAATGTGAACGATTACAGGAGGACCTTGCGAGACTGGGAGAATGGGCGTGCAAGTGGCAGATGAAGTTCAATGTTGACAAGTGCAAAGTGATGCATGTGGGTAAGAGGAACCCGAATTATAGCTACGTCTTGCAAGGTTCCGCGTTAGGAGTTACGGATCAAGAAAGGGATCTGGGTGTCGTCGTCGATGATACGCTGAAACCTTCTGCTCAGTGTGCTGCTGCGGCTAGGAAAGCGAATAGAATGTTGGGAGTTATTAGGAAGGGTATGGAGTCCAGGTGTGCGGATGTTATAATGCCGTTGTATCGCTCCATGGTGCGACCGCACCTGGAGTATTGTGTTCAGTACTGGTCTCCGTATCTCAAAAAAGATATAGTAGAATTGGAAAAGGTACAGCGAAGGGCGACGAAAATGATAGTGGGGATGGGACGACTTTCCTATGAAGAGAGGCTGAGAAGGCTAGGGCTTTTCAGCTTGGAGAAGAGACGGCTGAGGGGAGATATGATAGAAGTGTATAAAATAATGAGTGGAATGGATCGGGTGGATGTGAAGCGACTGTTCACGCTATCCAAAAATACTAGGACTAGAGGGCATGAGTTGAAGCTACAGTGTGGTAAATTTAAAACGAATCGGAGAAAATTTTTCTTCACCCAACGTGTAATTAGACTCTGGAATTCGTTGCCGGAGAACGTGGTACGGGCGGTTAGCTTGACGGAGTTTAAAAAGGGGTTAGATAGATTCCTAAAGGACAAGTCCATAGACCGCTATTAAATGGACTTGGAAAAATTCCGCATTTTTAGGTATAACTTGTCTGGAATGTTTTTACGTTTGGGGAGTGTGCCAGGTGCCCTTGACCTGGATTGGCCACTGTCGGTGACAGGATGCTGGGCTAGATGGACCTTTGGTCTTTCCCAGTATGGCACTACTTATGTACTTATGTACTTATGTGATGCCCAGGGGGAGATATTAGACGTGTGTGCCAGGTACCCCGGTTCCACCCACGATGCCTACATCCTACAGCACTCGGGCATGTTCCGCAGGTTTGAGTGAGGGGAGTTCACTGGTGGATGGCTACTAGGTAAGTGCAACATGGATGTACCCATACTATATCTCCTCCACTGGGTAACCCTCCGCCCTGCCTTCCTCCACCTCACTCCACAACCCACTATCCTAATCTCCCCTCCCCCCTCCTGTACCTGCTCCAAGCAATACACACTCATCTATCTCATTCTGCTTCTCTCCAAAGGTGACCGAGGGTACCCGCAGAGGACGTGGCTCATGACCCCCGTGGTGCATCCACAACCAGGGGCAGAAGAAACCTACAACAGGAGGCATCGGAGCACCCGGGGGATCATTGAGCGGACCTTTGGCTTCTTGAAAAACCGGTTCCGCTGTCTGGACCGGTCTGGAGGAGAGCTGCTCTACAGTCCAGAAAAGGTGGCCAAGATCTTCGTGGCGTGCTGCATGCTGCACAATTTGGCCCAGCGCAGAAGACAGGCCCTCCCAGAGGAGCCACAGCCACCAGAGGAGGCCCCAGATGAGCAGGAAGAGGAGCCCCCTCCACCCCCAGCCCACAGAGCAGAGCTCACTGCTTACCAGCTTGGCGTCAGAGCCAGACAAAGACTCATAGAAACAAGTTTTCTGTGAAAGTAAGTGCACATTTATTTGTAATACTCACATAAGTGTTACCATCACATCACACCCACCACCACCACCACCCATCAACCCTCATCCTCCAGCATGTGCCATCACTTTCCCCGTCCCCTCCCCCGCCCCTCTTACCCCTCCCACGGACTTCCTTTGCAGCCGGTGCTGCAGGGTAAGTCTGTTCAGACTCCTCCGATGGGCTAATCCCACTGTCCTCCTCCGTATCCACACAGCAGCCTGCGGCTTCGGCTGCCCTGTGGAAATCCGGCCACCTCCATGGCCCTATGTGCAGAGGGGTGGGCCGCGGAGGCTGGATGGCTATTTACTGTTGAGGGACACAAATGGCCATCCAGCCATTCTCCCTCCCCCTTACCATACAGCCCCACAGCACAGAGTGGCATTAATAGATTTGTTGTCTAGCACTTGTGATCTGCCAAGTACACTCTTGCACATAACCCTAGGTAGCACATACATGATGTTTTCTCAGTGTGATCACCAGACACCCTTACCCACAACCATACCAAATTGGTGGGGGGGGGGGGGGGGGCACCAAGGACCTATAAACAGCTGCCTCATCTTTTCACATTCTATGCATCTGCAATGGTATATAGTGCTGAGGACAAAAGGGAAAACAATGGGAAAACCATTAGATGGAGGCTTACTGCATCACAGTTGCAATATAATACAAGAGTTACAGAAGGGCACAAATAAATATGGTGTTTGCTCACACCATTTTCAGTAGGAGGTCAAGGTGACCTACATTCCAGGTCTTTCCCTGTCCCAGGAGGACTGTAAGTTTGTACCTGAGGCAATGGAGGGTTAAGTGGCTTGCTCTAGATCACAAGGAGCAGGCATGGGAATTGAACCAGCAACTTTGTGATTACAAGGCTGGTGATCTAACCACTAGGCCACGCTAGCCATCAAGTTGTAGCTACCTGCAGGTAATTTGGGTTTGGACCTGTAACCACAAACTCTCTCCTTCACCATGTCTTAAGGGCTCAGTAGGCAGTACCTGTGGCCACCTTGAAACTAGTTTGCAGCCTACATGTTAGTAATGTTGTTGTTCCAGAACTATGGAGGATTGTAGGACTGTGTTCAATACTGTGCTAAAAACATGATTTGCCTATATAGTTCCCCCTCCCTCTCCTATCAAAAGTGAGAATGGGTGGCCATTTCATAAATGGGGACTGGGATTCAGCACACAAACAAAGGATTGAACCTACCGAGAACCAATACAGCAGCTGCAACAGCTGGCCCACAGCATTGAGGACCTGGCAGAACTACACAGTATGGGGCTGATGGTCTCCAACCAGTGCACAGGAACCTGGTGAAAAGAGAGCTAAGACATGACTGCAGACTACATACAGTGAATGGACAATCCTTGATGATGAGCAGAAAGAGAAGAGGTGGCAGAGAAATAAGAGCCTACCATGAACGTCTGTTTCAAGAAGGTGTAGTGCGCCTTCTATCTTCTGGAACATTAGCTGGACATCAGCCTCAGTGAAATGACCCTTACCGAGGGAGGGGTGCTTGATTTGGAGCGATTGTAGCAATTTCTTAGCTCCCACAGACGGCCTGCTACAACCATGGAGGTTGGAATGAACAGGTGGGCTTCTGTATGGGCACCATTATCACAGACATGCATCAGCTTTCTCATTCACACTTCACATTTCATGCAATGCATATTGCTGCCTCCTCTCACATCAACAGCACCATTGAGGTTGTAATGCACAACGCACACACTGTTAGTTAAAATGTGAAAAATATTATTTATGTGCAAACCCCAACATATTCCCCCCACACCCACCCCTACAAATTCCCCCCCACACAAAAATTCCCCAACACCCCTACATATCCCCTCAACATTTCCTCCCCCCAACATACAAACAACCCACCCAACAACCCCCCCCTCACAAAATACAAACTGTCACCCCCCTCCTCCCTCCCTCCCCCCCCCCCCATCTAGGACGGGTGGCCACGGCCTCTAATCAAGGCCCTCTGTAGCAGGGTAATGAGCAGCAGCAGGACCACCCTAAGTTTGGCCCTGCTGCTGCTCATTACCCTGCCTTATAATTCGTAGCTCCTGCAGCACCTGGTTCTGGCCATCTACCAGGTGCTGCAGGAGGCGCAGAACAGCCACTGGGCCAAGGGCTGGAGGTGGCCCAGGGGACCCAGATGATGGCCCAGGGGATGGAGGTGGCCCAGGCGATGGAGCTGCCTGAGGCGGAGCTGCCTCAGGGGATGGAGGTGGCCCAGGCGATGGAGCTGCCTCAGGCGATGGAGATGGCCGAGGGGAGGGAGATGGCTCAGACGGAGCTGCAGGTGGGGAGGGGTCCTCCAGAATGTCCTCATCAATGATGAGGACCCCCTCCTCCGAGTCCTCCTCCTCCTGGTGGGCCTCCTGGCCTGGCTCCTCCTCCTCCAGGTGGCCCTCCTCATCAGCCTGCTCCTCCTGCTGGTGCTCAAGCCCTGTGTATGTAAACAGAGTATGGATGAGATGAGCACAGTAACGTGGCTTGCATAGTGCAGTAGCTGGGTGGCCTGAGCCAGGGGATGGGGGAAGGTGTGAGGAGGCGTGGCCTATACCCATGGGGGACTGAGATGCATCAGATGAACCCTGGAAACTGCACTAACACAGAACACACAGGACATGTTGGCAGACCACACTCATTGGTGACCAGCATGTTTGCATTGTGAGATGCGACAAGAGATTGGTGACCTGTTTTTGTTGTTTTTAATGGGGGGGGGGGGGGGCGGTGGGAAGGGGGGGATCACCTCCATTGGTCCAGATTCATAGAAGCCACCTTTGTACAATTTTTGGGGGTGCTACTCCCAGTGGAGATCACCCCTCCCTGGATACATACAAGGCATTTATTCTATATTGGGGGTGCTCAAGCACCCACAGCAGCCACCGAGTTGGCTCCTATGCAGATGATGCCATAGAGGTGGCCATGAGGCCAGAAAGTACCGTTTGTAAGCATTATAATTTATGCTTGTAAAACTACTTTATTTGTGTTATCATTACCCTGTTATCAAGTATAGTATACGTTTAATTGGTATAATGTTTCCACTATTCCAATGTGTTGTAAGCCACATCGAGCCTGCAAAGAGGGGTGGGAAAATGTGGGGTTCAGAGGCAAGAAATAATTAAATAACGAAATACATTATTGTAGGGATGTGGGAATGGTCGTCCTTTCAAGAACATACATTTTATTAGTGATTGTGTATGTACCCATAGTACTCATTATCCTTGTATGCACACTCCAGTTACTGGCTACATTGATGAGGGAGGGAGCTGTATTATGTGTAAGTACAGGAGGGGGGGGGGGGGGGAGCAGGGCCGTGCCAACACGGTAAGCCAGGTAAGCATGGCAGGGGAGCGCCACCCTCTGGGGGGCGCCGCCGCACCATGCTCACCTCGCTCGCCCTCCCGCTCCCATTGTTCAACTACTGCCCGCCCTCTTCTCCCCCCCCCCCCAACATCCCTTTTCTTTTTTTTCTTTTTAAATTTACCTCCGTGGCGGTCCAGCAGCGCAGCGTCAGTGAAGGAGGCGGCGCTCCCGACGTCTCTAGCCTTCCCTTCGCTGTGTTCAGCCTTCTTCTGACGTCAAGGAAATGACGTCAGAAGAAGGCGGAACACAGCGAAGGGAAGGCTAGAGACGTCGGGAGGCGAGCGCTGCCTCCTTCACTGAGGCTGCGCTGCTGGACCGCCACGGAGGTAAATTTAAAAAGAAAAAAAAAGAAAAGGGATGTTGGTGGGAGAGAAGAGGGCGGGCAGTAGTTGAACAATGGGAGCGGGAGGGCAGGGGAGAAACGAGCGTGGATGCGAAGGGGGAGGGGAGAAGAGGGCGGGCCAGGCCAACTGGGACATGATGGGAGCGGGAGGACAGAGAAGCATGGATGCGAGGTGGGGGGGTCATGGAAGGGAGAGAGGGGAATTGCTGGATAGGGATTAATGGAGGGTGACAGAGGAGCATGAATGGGAGGGGCAGGGCTCAGGGAGAGAGGGGAATTGCTGGATAGGGAATTAGGGATGAATGGAGGGCACAGAGGAGCATGGATGGGAGGGCAGGGCTCAGGGAGAGAGGGGAATTGCTGGAAAGGGATGAATGGAGGGTGCAGGGGACAGAGGAGCATGGATGGGCATGGATTGGGAGGGCAGGGCTCAGGGAGAGAGGGGAATTGCTGGATAGGGATGAATGGAGGGGGCAGGGGACAGAGGAGCATGGATGGAAGGGCAGGGCTCAGGGAGAGAGGAGAAATTGCTGGACATAGAGGGGAGGGAAGAGAGATGAAGGAGATGAAATGAAGGAAAAGGAAGAGAGGAGAAAAACTGCACATGGATGTCCACTTTGAGAATTTACATCTGCTATCTTATTTTGCAATGTATAGCAGTTTGTTCCTGTCAGTGTGGCAAGTGGTGAGCGATCATTTTCATGGGGGGGGGGCGCCGCCGCCGCCAACTGATAGTCTGCAGGGGGGCGCCAGAGACCCTAGGCACGGCCCTGGGGGGGGGGGGGGCAAACACTTACCTCTCCAGCCTCTCCCTGATGCGGGACCAGGCTCTCATGGCCTGGAGCCTGGGGGGCAGGTGGTGGTGGGTGATGAAGAGCCTGTGCCGGTGCCTAAGGCATAGCCGCACCAGCAGCAGGCTCTCCTTCTCAGTGAAATTTGGCTCCCTCCTTAAATGCGCCATTTTTTCACTGAGAATAGGTGTGGGAAAACAAGTGCCTTATATAGACGTCCTTGCGTGACGGACGTCGTTTCGTGCACAGCTCCATATATGGATGACCATCCCATATATGGCCCTATCAGCACGTGGACGCCGTCGAAACCATAGACGTCTTTGACGTGCATGCCTGGTTGTTATGCGTGCAGAACTTGCCTTATATAGGTGAGTATGAAGCACCCGACCCTTTTCACATATACACAATATGCATATAGCTGCATGCAGTTCCGGACATCCAGAAAGGGCACATATGAGGAATATTCGGTGGAGCAGCATGATCTTTCTGTAGTTGACGCGTATAAACGTTCCTCATATTTACCCGTACCTGGATGTCCAGAACAGCATGTACTGTACTTGCGGGACACCTATGTACATTCTTTTACACACTTTCTGATTTGGGCATTTGCACCTGCGATAATCGAACGTGTTAGGGCGCCCAATTTAGTCACGCTTATGCGCTCCTCATTTGGTGGTTTGGTACAGGGATAATCGATTATCGAAAAACGCCCATACTATTTTCCGATTATACATGCCTGATTTGGACGTTTTCGTAAGGACGTCCTATTGCGTACTTGGACGCCCTTTCGATTATGCCCCTCCACGTCATCTAGTCAATTTCAGTTTGAAAACCACTTTTTAAATAGTGACTTTTAATTGTGCAGTATTGTGAAGTATCTACTGTCCCTCAGATTATATACAGTGTAACTTAGGTTAACAAGCTAATCAGCAATGATAATTGCCAATTAGCAGCAATTATTAACACTAATTGGCATTAATTAGAATTAATGTGCAGAACTAAGTGTATTCTATAATGTGCTGTGCGTAATTCAAAGTTGCATAGTTGAAAAGTGGGCATGGCAATGGATGTGGAATTGACAGGTCATAGGCATTTCTAAAATCTATGCATGTGGTTATAGAATACACCCGGTCTGTGCCTAATTTAGGTATCAGGATTTACACCACGTTTTACTTGGCGTAACTGCCCGTGACTACATTTGTGTGGACCAGCGCTCGGCATATTCTATATACTGCGTGGAAATTTAGGCTTATTCTATAAAGTATGTCTAAATTAAGGTGTACTTTATAAAATACGCTTAGGCAAATTTCATCTTGGTAATGATTTTTTAGGAGTGATATATAGAATCTAGTCCCATATGCCGAGGTACCACAGAGGGCAAAACCTTTCCAGAAAGGAATAGTATTTGAGATATAGAAACATTTAGGACCTCTTTTATCAAGCCGTGCTAGCACTTCCCAGTGCGATAATGCCGACAAAGTCCATTCACTTTGAATGGGCTCCATCAGCATATCCGCATGGGAACAGCTAGCGCAGCTTGATAATAGAGACCCTTAATTTGAATCTATTTGCTGTCATCCATGCTTTTATTGTGTGGATGCAAATGTTCAAAAACTTCAAAGCCTTTTCAACTGAACCACCAATATGGAAAAAAATTTTGAAGATCATCTGCATATAGGCGAAACTGGACATCAAGACAAGACAAAATATGACAAATTGGATGGATATAGTCTCTAAGAAATCTTGTACTTATATTAAAACGACGTTTTCTAAAATTTTTGAAAGAAACAAGAGTAGAGATTCAACAACAATTTATGGGATTATTCAGTCAAGGTTGTCATCCTTCAATAAAAGTAGGATAACTGCACATTTCAAATAAATTGGTACAGATGCTCAAGAGAGAGATTTATTAATCAAACAAGTGGTCCCTTCTACTAAATCAGATTTTAAAACTTCAATAAGGCCATGTGAACAGTCATCTAATGGGCAGCAGCTTAAATTTAAACCGTTCATTGTTTCAACAATTTGCTTAGAATTCATCGTTAAAAAACCTTTCCAAGATATATCAGGATCTATCAATTGTTTTAAAAATTGGGATTGTCTCAATAAAGGTGACTGTAAAATCTTGGCATGACAGTTTGGATTGAGATTTAGTACCAGAATTAAATGTACGTTTATGAACTATTGTGAATAGCACTTTTGGAGAAGGAGCTTCAGTAATAAGTTTGTCAAAATGTTCCTTTTTAGAAACAAGAGTTAGTATTTGATAATCAGACAAACAGGAATGGTAAGCTGCATGTGTATATTCATTAGCACTTCTACACAAAGCATGTTAGTTTCTTCTTAATTCTTCATTTCCTACTCTTTGGCCCCGATGCTCAGAACTCCTGTGGTAAGCTACTCTCTCTCCTTCTCTAGTTGCTCCTCTCTGTAGCTTAAGGAGATTTCCAAAGCCAGGAACTTCTCTAGCCTTGCTTGCATTCCTGCCTCTGCATGGTCCCTTCCTAGGGACTGGGCACTCAGTTGCCTTATCTGCTCTGCCTGCTGTTCAGAGGTTTCCTGTAATTCTTTCCGTGCCATTTCTACAGCAATGTGGATACTCTGTAATTCTTCCCCATACTTTTCAGTTTGCTGTGTGAGAGCTCCCATCAGCTCCTCTTTCTCTTTTGCCAGATCCTGTAGTCTGGTCTGGTCTTCATTCCATTTCTCTCTCTGGCCCTGCCACTGGTCTTTAACCTCTACCAGTTTCTGTTGGCGGGTCTTCTTTTCCTCCTGTAATTGCCTCACATACACAGCGGTTTGCTGCAATTCTCCAACTCGTTAGCTAGATCCTGAGGTGGGTCCTGAACCTCTACCAAGCGATCCTCAAGGGGTTTTAGTTCTTCCCCTGGTTGAGACACTATGGCAGACAACCAAATCAGGTCTTCAGTCACCTCCATACTACAGTGGTTGACTTCCTTTCACCTCTTCGGCTGCACTTGAGACATGCATTTAACCTCTACTTTTTGTCCATGACAGGTTCTCCTTTCCTTCTTGGGGCTTCTGGGCTTGGATTGCAACTTACTTCTTTGCCCAGGCATCACTTTCACTTGTTGCCCCACAACTTGTCTGGCTCCTGGCTTCCTGCCTTTTCGCAGGGCACTTAACCTCCTGAAGCTCTTTGACTTCTGGAAAGTCACTTAACTTGCTCCTCTTGGAGACTTCATTATCTTCCTTCATCCTGGGGCTTTCTCGACTACCCCAGTAGGCTTTCTGCCATTCACCCCTTGGTACAGTTCCATGGCCCTCTTCTTGGCCTTTTCTTGTTTCTCAGCCATACCTCACTCCCAGGGCTGGTAGTCTTCTGAACTTATAGGGCATTGCTGCAAGGCTAACCAGGTTTCTTGCCACTCCTGGTCCCAAATGACCATCCTGGATTCTTACTTCTTCAGTCCTTAAGTCACACTCACTGATCCTCCACCAGTATATGCTGAAGTACAGTACAGGCTTAGAACAGTTACGCTACTCTAGGATTCCTAACTGCTCCAATTGCAGCTTACAATGCAGCAGCTCCAAACCAAGCTCCTGACCTGCCTCAGCTGCAGCTTCTCTGGCAGCAGTTCACTCTTTAAGGGAGTCTTTTACTAAAGTTTAGCTCACGTTATCTGCAGCAGGGCCCATAGGAATAAAATGGGCCCCCTGCAGATAACTTGAGCTAAGCTTTAGTAAAAGACCTCCTAATACTTTTCTCTATGCACAGCTTTTAACTTTATACTTCATTGCTCTGTAGTTCCCTAGAGCCAGCTTCTCAACAGCAGCTCCAGTTCTAGCTCCACTCCTAGACTCTGGACCGGCATTCACTGGCTACTCCAGCACCAGCAGCAATCTTACTTTCACTTTTACAGGGAAGCTCTCTCTGTTTCTAACCAGCTCTCTGACAGCTATGCTCAGCTATAATCACTGTACTTAATTTAGAATGCCTTCCAGCTTTTCTCTCACTCAATGTACTGTTCAGTTCCACACGCTGTGCTTCTTCTAATCAGGTGTACACTACAGCTCAATCAAGCTTCCAGCATTCAGCTCAATCTGAAGCCACTACAAACTTTTTTTCACTCTGAGGCAGATGCACTAACCCCACATAAAGAGCCCTTCCCTTACCGATTCCATAGTGAATCGGTAGGGAACGGCAATGCATCAAGGAAAGGGAATGCAAATGAGCTGCTCGTTGCAGCTCACTTACATTCTCTAATCCCTCGTAAAACAGTCGGAGAATCGGCCGGTAGAGCATTTGCAGAGCAGCCAAGCATTATGCTGGCTGCTCTGCGCATGCCAAGGACGTAAAAACAAACAAACAAACAAACAAAAAAGGACTGTGCCTATGGACGTCCTTTATGGACGTCCTTGGCCTCCCCCCTCCGAGTTCGCCGCTGCTCCCCCTCCCCCCTGCATTGAAATGACAGCTTCCTCGCCATCCTCCGCACCCCCGTGGCCCCGCCCCCACTGCCCCCCCCCCTGAGGTCGTTGCTGCCGCTCCCCCCTCCACCCGCCCCCCTCTGTCTGCCACCAGGCCAGTGGCGTAGCCAGAAGTCAATTTTTGGGTGGGCCAACAGGTTGGATGGGTGGGCACTAGACAGTGGTGTGCTGGTAAATGTTTAACAACAGGCTCTCTCCCCGGTCCACCTCTGCACCCCCCCATCCACCGGTGCACCTCCCCTCAAAATTGCAGAGCTGGCTATAGCCGGGGAGAGAGCCTGGGGGGGGGGGGGCAATGCATTACTGTCTCCAGGAAAAAAAAATTAAATGATCCCAGGTTCCAATTTAATTCATGTTTAATGTGGGATAAAATGCCATAAATAAGTAAATAAATATAAACTTTTAATGTTGAGCACCTGATTCTCAAAGTGGACATATTCCAAACACTATAATGAAAATAAAATGATTTTTTCTACCTTTGTTGTCTGGTGACTGTTTTTCTGATCATGCTGGCCCAGTATCCGATTCTGCTGCTATCTGTCCTCTTAACTCCGTTTCCAGGGCTTCCTTTCCATTTATTTGTTTACTTTCCGCCTTTCTTCTTCATTTCTTGTCCTACATCTGTAAGTAAAAGCTGGGTCCTCCGCAAACTTGACTGTCCAGTGGATCCAGCTTTTGCCTATTTTCTTCATCCATGTGCAGTTTTTCTACTCTCTTCCTTTTCTGTTATCTCATCTCCTTCCTCACTCCTCCCTCCCCCTCCATGTCCAGCAACCCTCCTCTCCCCCTACCCTCCCCTCCATCCACCCATGTCCAGCAACTCTCCTCTCCCCTTCTTCCACCATGTCCAGCAAACCTCCTCTCCCCTTCCTTCCCTCCATCCAGCAACCCTCCTCTCCCCTGCCCTCTCCTCCCCCTTCTTCCACCATGTCCAGCAACCCTCCTCTCCCCTTCTTCCACCATGTTCAGCAACCCTCCTCTCCCCTTCTTCCACCATATCCAGCAACCCTCCTCTCCCCTTCTTCCACCATGTCCAGCAACCCTCCTCTCCCCTTCTTCCACCATATCCAGCAACCCTTCTCTCCCCTTCTTCCACCATGTCCAGCAACCCTCCTCTCCCCTTCTTCCACCATGTCCAGCAACCCTCCTCTCCCCTTCCCTCCATCCAGCAACCCTCCTCTCCCCTTCTTCCACCATGTCCAGCAACCCTCCTCTCCCCTTCCCTCCATACAGCAACCCTCCTCTCCCCTTCTTCCACCATATCCAGCAACCCTCCTCTCCCCTTCTTCCACCATGTCCAGCAACCCTCCTCTCCCCTCCTTCCACCATGTGCAGCAACCCTCCTCTCCCGTCTGCCCTGTTTCCTTCCTCCCCCCCCCCCCGCCGTACCTTTAAATATTACAGTTTTGCTGGAGTCGCGGGCAGCCGGCATTGAAGACATCGGCAGGCTTACGCCGGTTCCAGCAGCCTTCCCTTCCCTCGTTGCAAGTCAGATGATGGCTCCGCCCTCGTAGATACAGGAAATATGTCAGAAGAGGGCGGAGCCATCATCCGACTTGCAACGAGGGAAGGGAAGGCTGCTGGAACCGGCGTAAGCCTGCCGATGTCTTCAATGCCGGCTGCCCGCGACTCCAGCAAAACTGTAATATTTAAAGGTGCGGCGGGCGGGCGGGGCAGTGGCGGGCTGGGGAGGCAGATGCGGAATCGGAGCTCAGCCTGCTCCCTCCGCTCCGCTGCCTCCACTGCTGGGTGGGCCTGAACCAAAACTGGGTGGGCCTGGGCCCACCCAGGCCCACCCGTGGCTACGCCCCTGCACCAGGCCCTCACAGCGCCTCTCACCTCCGTATGAAAGTGCTGCACCGGCTGCAGCAGGCAACAGCTGATCACCTCTCTTCGGACTTCCCTCCTTTCCTCCCTGGCCTGCCCTTGTCTGACGTAAGTAACTTACGTAAGTTACTTACGTCAGATGAGGGCAGGCCAGGGAGGAAAGGAGGGAAGTCCGAAGAGAGGCGATCAGCTGTTGTTGCCTGCTGTAGCTCTGTCAAAAAAGTAAAGACTATATTCTGTACAAAACAAGGCCTGTTACCTACTACTACTACTACTACTACTACTATTTAGCATTTCTATAGCGCTACAAGGCGATATCAACGCTGCACAAACATAGAAGAAAGACAGTCCCTGCTCAAATAGCTTACAATCTAATAGACAAAAAATAAAGTAAGCAAATCAAATCAATTAATGTGTACAGGAAGGAGGAGAGGAGGGTAGGTGGAGGCGAGTGGTTACAAGCGGTTATGAGTCAAAAGCAATGTTAAAGAGGTGGGCTTTCAGTCTAGATTTAAAGGTGGCCAAGGATGGGGCAAGATGTAGGGGCTCAGGAAGTTTATTCCAGGCTTAGGGTGCAGCGAGACAGAAGGCGCGAAGTCTGGAGTTGGCAGTAGTGGAGAAGGGAATAGATAAGAAGGATTTATCCATGGAGCGGAGTGCACGGGAAAGGGTGTAGGGAAGGACGAGTGTGGAGAGATACTGGGGAGCAGCAGAGTGAGTACATTTATAGGTTAGTAGAAGAAGTTTGAACAGGATGCAAAAACGGATAGGGAGCTGTGTTGCTGGTCTCTGGCTGGGAGAAACTCAGATAAGATTTGTGCTGGCTATATTTGTGGCTTTTCCTACCCTAGAACTGTGGTTTTTTTGCACATCTCTACCTACTATCCTTGTCCTCCCCTTGTCCCAATCAGCATTGTAGAAAAGAGGCTTAATACAGGCCTAAGATAGGTTTTAAAGCAAACACATTCCACAATTTAGGATTATTCCCACCCACCCCAAGACTGACACTTCCTAAATCCCTATTCTAACTATACTACTTATCACAACTTAACTCCACCCAAATTACAACTGTCTCAAATTGCTGAGGAGTAAAGTTAATCTTGTATACTGTCAAGCCTCATCATAAAATACCTATTCATACCCATTCAACAAATCAAGATGACTTTTATTCTCTGTAATAATTGTGGAGCTTTAGTTTCAAGGCCAATCATCTGGAAACTTAAGGCTTGTCCTATCTGTAATCAGCTCGCTAGTTTAAAACAAGAGGTCAGTAAATTAAAGCAGGAATTAGATGCACTTAAAGCAACTTCTAAGACTGCACAAAATCAAACCAAATTCACACCACTGCCTCAAAGGATAAAACCTCCTAGGAATAGATGGTTCACAGTAGGCTCAGGCAGACTTCGTCATGTGACACAGAGGCATACACCCTCACAAGTGTTACCCCTACAGAATTCCTTTGCTCCATTAGAGCTCTGTGAGGTTCCTAAAAATAGAACTGAACCAGAAGAAACAGCAAAAGAAATTAAGGTGGAACAAAAAGATATGGAGGGACCCAAAGACAGAAAACACACCAAAATATCAAATGTTGAAACACATACCAGGAAATGTAAATGTAAATGGAAAGTGATGACCACAAATGCTCACAGTCTTGGCAACAAAGTTCATGACCGTCAAGCCCTGATGTTGGAGGCAGACTTGGACGTTGTTGCAATCACAGAGACATGGCTCAATGGTTCCCATGAATGGGATGCAAACATACCAGGCTATAATCTATTTAGAAAGGATAGAGAGGGTCGTAAAGGTGGAGGAGTAGCTCTATATGTGAGAAATGATATCACAGCAACCGAAATGACAGGGACCTGGGGTAAGGAAGAAGCGATATGGATCACCTTAAAAAGAGATGATAGAACCTCTGTCCACGTGGGTGTTGTCTACAGACCTCCAACACAATTGGAAGAATTAGATAAAGACCTGATCGCAGATATTCAAAAGTTGGGAAAGAAGAGAGAGGTGCTGTTGCTGGGAGATTTCAATCTGCCGGATGTAGATTGGAAGGTTCCGTCTGCAGAAACGGAAAGAAGTAGAGAGATTGTGGATGCTTTCCAAAGTGCTCTGCTCAGACAAATGGTCATGGGACCCACGAGGGAGGGAGCGACGCTGGATCTGGTGCTCACAAATGCGGATAGCGTGTGAAATGTCCGAGTGGGTGCCCACCTGGGCGGCAGTGACCATCAAACGGTTTGGTTTGATATGACGGCTGAAGAGGAGGGTTGCCACTCAAAGTCCTGGATTTCAAGCGTGCTGACTTTAGTAAAATGGGGGAATACCTAAGGAGGGAGCTGATGGGCTGGGAGGACGTACGGGAAGTGGAAGGACAGTGGTCCAGGCTGAAAGAAGCTATAAATAGGGCCGCAAACCTTTATGTAAGGAAAGTAAATAAAAGCAAGAGAAAAAGGAAACCGCTATGGTTCTCCAAGCAAGTGGTTGAGAAAATACAGGCTAAAGAGTTCGCATTCCAGAAATACAAAAGAACTCAAGACGAGGAACACGGGGAGGAATACCGGAAGAAACTGAAAGAAGCCAAGAGAGAGGTACGTCTGGCGAAAGCGCAAGTGGAAGAGCAAATGGCTAGAAGGGTAAGAAGGGGTGACAAAAATTTCTTCAGGTATATTAGTGAAAGGAGAATGACTAAAAAGGGAATTGTGAGACTAAAAGATACTGCAAACCGCTATGTAGATAATGATGAAGAAAAGGCAAATTTGCTAAATAGATACTTTTGTTCTGTTTTTACTGGCAAAAGTTCATTTGAGAATGGAGTGGATATAGCACCGTTCACGGAAGAGAGACAACTAGAAAAACTAAAGGTGGACAAAGCCATGGGACCGGACGGGATCCACCCCAGGATATTGAGGGAGCTCAGAGAGGTTCTGGCGGGTCCTCTTAAAGATTTGTTTAATAAATCCTTAGAAATGGGAGAGGTTCTGAGGGATTGGAGAACGGCGGAGGTGGTCCCTCTTCACAAAAGTGGTGATAGGGAAGAAGCTGGAAACTACAGGCCGGTAAGCCTCACTTCGATTATTGGAAAAGTAATGGAAGCGATGCTGAAGGAAAGGATAGTGAATTTCCTGGAAGAAAATGAGTTGCAAGATCCGAGACAACATGGTTTTACCAAAGGGAAATCGTGCCAAACGAATCTCATTGAATTCTTTGATTGGGTGACCGGAGAATTGAACCGTGGACGTGCTATAGACGTAATCTACTTAGATTTCAGCAAGGCTTTTGACACGGTTCCCCACAGGAGGCTCTTAAATAAACTGGATGGGCTGAAGATAGGACCCAAAGTGGTGAACTGGATTAGGAACTGGTTGACGGACAGGCGCCAGAGGTTGGTGGTGAATGGAATTCGCTCGGAGGAGGGAAAGGTGAGTAGTGGAGTGCCTCAGGGATCGGTGCTGGGGCCGATTCTGTTCAATATATTTGTGAGTGACATTGCCGAAGGGTTAGAAGGTAAAGTTTGCCTATTTGCGGATGATACTAAGATTTGTAACACAGTGGACACCCCGGAGGGAGTGGAAAACATGAAAAAGGATCTGAAAAAGCTAGAAGAATGGTCTAAGGTTTGGCAATTAAAATTCAATGCTAAGAAATGCAAAGTGATGCACTTAGGGAGTAGAAATCCAAAAGAGGCGTATGTGTTAGGCGGGGAGAGTCTGCTAGGTACGGATGGGGAGAGGGATCTTGGGGTGATAGTATCTGAGGATCTGAAGGCGATGAAATAGTGTGACAAGGCGGTGGCCGTAGCTAGAAGGTTACTAGGCTGTATAGAGAGAGGTGTGACCAGCAGAAGAAAAGAGGTGTTGATGCCCCTGTACAAGTCGTTGGTGAGGCCCCACCTGGAGTATTGTGTTCAGTTTTGGAGGCCGTATCTTGCTAAGGATGTAAAAAGAATTGAAGCGGTGCAAAGAAAAGCTACGAGGATGGTATGGGATTTGCGTTACAAGACGTACGAGGAGAGACTTGCGGACCTGAACATGTATACCCTGGAGGAAAGGAGGAACAGGGGTGATATGATACAGACGTTCAAATATTTGAAAGGTATTAATCCGCAAACGAACCTTTTCCGGAGATGGGAAGGCGGTAGAACGAGAGGGCATGAAATGAGATTGAAGGGGGGCAGACTCAAGAAGAATGTCAGGAAGTATTTTTTCACGGAGAGGGTGGTGGATGCTTGGAATGCCCTCCCGCGGGAGGTGGTGAAGATGAAAACGGTAACGGAATTCAAACATGCGTGGGATAAACATAAAGGAATCCTGTGCAGAAGAAAGGGATCCTCAGGAGCTTAGCCTAGAATGGGTGGCAGAGCTGGTGGTTGGGAGGCGGAGCTAGTGTGGGCAGACATATACGGTCTGTGCTGGGGCTGGTGGTTGGGAAGGGGGACTAGTGCTGGACAGACTTATACGGTCTGTGCCAGAGCTGGTGGTGGGTGGCAGGGATAGTGCTGGGCAGACTTATACGGTCTGTGCCAGAGCTGGTGGTTGGGAGGCGGGGATAGTGCAGGGCAGACTTATACGGTCTGTGCCAGAGCCGGTGGTGGGTGGCAGGGATAGGGCTGGCCAGACTTATACGGTCTGTGCATTGAAGAGGACAGTACAAATAAAAAAAGTAGCACATATGAATTTATCTTCTTGGGCAGACTGGATGGACCGTGCAGGTCTTTTTCTGCCGTCATCTACTATGTTACTATGTTACTATGAGCCAGTGAAGTGACTTGAGGAGAGGGGTAGTATGAGTAAAGCGACCCTGGCGGAAGACGAGACGGGCAGCAGAGTTTTACACCGATTGGAGAGGGGAGAGGTGACTAAGTGGGAGGCCAGCAAGAAGCAGATTGCAGTAGTCTAAACAAAAGGTGACAAGGGTGTGGATGAGGGTTTTGGTAGAGTGCTCAGAAAGAAAAGGGCGGATTTTAAGGATGTTGTAAAGAAAGAAACGACAGGTCTTGGCGATCTGCTGGATATGAGCAGAGAAGGAGAGAGAAGAGTCAAAGATGACCCCAAGGTTTCGAGCTGAGGAGACAGGGAGAATGAGAGAGCCATCAACAGAAATAGAAAACGGGGGAGTGGGGAGGTGGGTTTGGGGGGAAAAATGAGAAGCTCGGTTTTGGTCATGTTTAATTTCAGGTGATGTTGAGACATCCAGACAGCAATGTCAGACAAGCATGCTGAAACTTTGCTTTGGATGCAAGGTGAGATATCAGGGGTAGAAAGGTAGATTTGGGAGTCATCAGCATAGAGATGGTAGGAAAAGCCATGGGATGAGATTAATGAACCAAGGGAAGAAGTGTAGATAGAAAAGAGGAGGGGACCAAGAACAGAACCCTGAGGTACGCCAACAGGCAGAGGGATAGAAGTAGAAGAGGATCCACCAGAGTGAATGCTAAAGGTGCGGAGGGAGAGGTAGGAAGAGAACCTCACAGGCTTTTCACTCTCCAAGTCTCTCTTAGGTTCAGAGGCACTAGCAAGTCCCTAGTATCCATACATAGGTCTGCTTCCAGCCAGACCCCAAGAACAGCATTCTTAAAAAAAAGCTTAACACTTAGCCTACCTTGTACCAGGTTTGGTAGCTTCTACAAGCTAAGGATACCCTCACTCCAGGGTGGCTTCTCTCCTCCTGGGGCCTCTGTATTGGGGCCTCCCTGAACTGTTCTGGCTCAGGGAATTTAATGCTCTCCTAGCCTGAGCTCTGCCCCTCAGGCTTAGCCTCTGCCTTAACAGATTAGCGCCACCTACTGCAAAGCAGCAGAACTGTGTCAACAGTGAGGGAGTACTCTTCCCTATATTACCCACTCCCTCACAGAAGTCATAAAATTCTATTTAGCTGGATGAGGGCCAGAAGCTCCCATCGGTTAAATCACACTCACACACCGGTCCTCGCATGACCCCCCCACAGAGTGCTTTTGTTTCGTTTTTAACTATTCAGCCTTTTGACTGTCAGTTTTATTGATAATTTGGTCTAAACTGCATGGCAGTCTTATACTAGCACCATAAGGTCAGTATTTCCTTTATGTTTGTAATTGCTTTGAGTGCTTTATATAACTGTCTCTTTACTGTAGTTTGTTTGATTTTCCATGTAAATATTACTACCTTCTACCCCAAGCTGTATAGATCACAAGTTTATTTCAGTAAAACTGTTATTGAATATTGTGTTATTTTGTAACTCCTGGGATATAAGGGGTCTTTGCCACAGAGCTAAGGGTGGTAAATGGAGCAACTGTCTTTTTTTGATACCAGCCATACACACTTTGGCAGGCACAAGTTCCAGGTACTGAAGGGCTCAGCCCTCAAAAATGAAAACTCTAGAAATCTGGAAGTGAATGGGGCTTGTTTCCTGCAGTGCACAAGCAGCTGAAGGATGAATAGGGTGGGCGCAGGCTAACACTGAAATTAAATCTGATCTATTGTATGAGTGTATGGAGCCAAATAGTATATAGAATGACAGGCCCCCGTCACAAGTATCTCATTGTTTAAAAGAAAAATAGCAGCTGCATTGATGAATCTTTACATATCTTAATATGCATGTTTTCCTGTATTGTAGTGTTTTTGTTGTTGTGGACTTTATGACTCAGCTTTTCTTTTCTTTTTTTAATTAATTTATTTATTGATATTTTAACATTTTTTACAAGTTAAACACTTGCGAAAGTAAACACAGCTCGAATAGGAACTAAATCCAAAAGGCATAATACAGAAATAATAACAAAAAAAATAGCTTCCTTAGACCACAAATAGGAGGGAGGCGTGGCAGAATTTAGGGAGTCATCTAAATATCATTAGAGCATATCACAAAAGAAAAAGGCATGTGCTTATCCTCCCCAATTATCTAATATTAATTCAACAATATTACAACTTTTTCAAATCCAAGGATGCCCGTAATTGTTCAGGTGAATAAAACATATACTTTACATCCAAATATCTTATCATACATTTACATGGGTAGGCTAGAAAGAAGGTACCGCTCAGGTCCAGAACCTCTTTTTTCATGATCAAAAAGTTTTTTCTTCTCTCCTGAGTTGATTTTGAAACATCGGGGTATATCCAGATCCTATTCCCCCCAAAAGGGGATCTGGAATGTTTAAAGTAAAGTCTTAGAATTGCATTAAGATCCTGTTCAAAAACAAACATCACCAGGAGAGTAGCTCTTTCCGAAGAATTATCTAATGATTGTTCAAGAATATCTGAAATATTTTTCGCATCTATATTCGCGTCTGAACCTCTTCTATTTTCTCCCACAGTCACTAAACTTTTAGGCAGATAATAAATCTTATTAATAGGAGGAAATGCTTCCTGGGGAATTTTCAAAATATCTGTAAGGTATCTTTTAAACATATCAATCGGTGGAATCCCAAAGACTTTAGGAAAGTTTAATATACGAAGGTTTAAACGTCTATTATAGTTCTCTATTTGTTTAATTTTTTTATGAAGTACCAACTTATCTTTAGCTGTTGTATGTTTGAATTCTTGAAATTGCTTTACCTTGTGCTGTAGTTGTTTTACCTGGGTGGATAAATCCTCTTTCACCCCATCCACTTTAGTAACTAATTCTTCAAACCTTCGGTGCAAAGTAGATATTTCACCAGATGATTTTTGAAGGATTAACTTCATTCCACTGAGCATTTCCCAGATTTGACCAAGGTCTACCTCCTTAGTTGTTCCGGAGGCCTCAGGAAATCCGCTGGCCTTATGACTCAGCTTTTCTTATGCCTTGTGGCCTAGCTCAGACTTTGATCCAGTGGTTCTTAAATGAAATATGGCTGTGGTTCTTGGAGTCTGAAGTCAAAAAAACATTGGATAAGAACATAGGATCTCTGAGAGGCAGGGATAGTAGACAGTATAAATGGACAGACTGGATACGCCATAGTTTTTATCTGCTGTAATTTTCTCTGTTTCTATATTTCTATCATGTTTGCAGGCAACCAGAAAAAGCTTTTCATTGAAACTCTGGTAATGACTTGCAATGGACTAGGGCAAAGATTATGTTTAGCCTACATTTGCCTTGGCTGAATGGACTTAGTAAGGGTTAAGTCACAAGGATCCTTTAAAAGGTACTGAAACCTATAAAGACTTTGGCAGTCATGAGGATTCAATTATTACAGAGTTGTTATCCACTGGAAACAAGGAAATACACATTCTGAATCCTCAATGAAAAGTTTTAAGAACTTTTTGAGTTGCATAACTGCAATTTCACACTTCATTTGTGACAACTTATAGTTAGTTTTGTAATATTTTCTTAGTCCATGTATTAGGAACAGTGACCCCTAACTATCTAGACTTGAGCACTATTATTTTTTCTTACACAAAACAAGTGCCAACTCTGCTATGTCTTCTAAAGCTTGCACAGATACTGATTATAGGTTTGTGAAATAAGCTCCTGTTGAAAATGTTAAAGACAGCTAGATGGACAGGATGGGATATTAAAAGGTAGAGATTTCTGTGAGAATGTGCGAGTAGATCTAAACTCATAGAAACAGAGAAAAATGTAGGAAGAAAAAGACTATATAATATGGCCTATCCAGTCTGCCCATCCATGCCATCTACTCTCCCTATCACTCTCTTAGAGTTTCTATGTACTTGACCCAAGTCCCCTTGACTTCAGATACTGTTTTTGTCTCCACCACTTCCACTGGGGAGGCTGTTCCACAAATTCACAAAGGTATACACAAAAAAATGGCACATGTGAGTTTATCTTGTTGGGCAGATTTAGTTCCCTTTCCTGTGTTACCCATGTTAGAGTAGTTCTTACCTTGAATGGTGCTGAAAGAGGGCATTGTACACCATTGTGCCAGCTCTGACCTACTGCTTATCTTAGTACCAGAGGACTCTTTGCCAGTGGGGTACAACCTCTGATCTGCAGTTAACTGTGAGTAAACATGCTTATTCAAATAAAGGACATTTTCATAGAGATTAGTCTTCAGGTGTGAACTGGTGTGGCAAAGTTATACAGCAGCAATAAGTCCTAGAGGCCTGCGTGTATGCAGGTCCCTGGAGCAGTTTTAGTGGGTGCAGTACATTTGTGGGTAGTGGGTTTTGGGGGGGTTGGGGGGCTCAGCTCCCAAAGTAAGGGATCTATGCACGTGGGAGCTTTTCTGAAGTCCACCGCAGTGACTCCTAGGGAGCCCGGTTGGTGTCCTGCCATGTCAGGGGGGCCAGTGCACTAAAAATGCTGGCTCCTTCCACAGCCAAATGCCTTGGATTTGGCCGGGGTTTGAGATGGCCGACATAACTTTCCATTATTGCTAACAAACGACGCCAGCCATCTCAAACCCCGGCCAAATCCAAGGCATTTGGCTGGCCGGAACCGCATTATCGAAACAAAAGATAGCCGGCCATCTTTTTCGAAAATATGGGTCTGGCCAGCTGTTTGCGGCACCGCCAAAATACATCGCCGGCCATGTATTTCGCCAGCGCCGTTCGATTATTCCCCTCCATATTACTATGTGAAGAAGTGTTTCCTCAAGTTACTTCTGAGACTATCCCCTTTGATCTTCATCCTATGCCCCCTCATTCTAGAGCTTTCTTTCAATTGAAAGAGATTTGCCTTCTGCGCATTTATGCCACATAGGTATTTAAATGTCTTTTGTCATATCTTTCCTCTTCCACCTTTCTTCCAAATTATACATATTGAAATCTTTAAGTCTGTCCCCAAGCGCTTTATGACAAAGACCACTGACCATTTTAGTAGCCACCCTCTGGACTGACTCCATCCTATTTATATCTTGCTCAAGGTGTGGTCTCCAGAATTGTACACAATATTCTAAATGAGGTCTCACCAGAGTCTTATACAGGGGCATCATCACCTTCTTTTTCCTATTAGAGATTCCTCTCCCTAGACACTCAAGCATCTTTCTAGCTTTTGCTGTTGCCTTTTACAGATCACCACATATGATTACACCCAAGTCCCGCTCCTTGTTTATATACAAAAGTTCTTCACCCTCTAAACTGTACCATTCCCTCGAGCTTTTGCAGCCCAGATACATGACCCTGCATTTTTTAGCATTAAATCTAAGCTGCCAAATTCTAGACCATTCCTCTAGCTTTGCTAAGTTATTCCTTATGTTATGTACATTATCAAGGGTGTCTACCCTATTGCAGATTTTGGTATCATTTGCAAACAGGCAAATGTTGCCAGACAGCCCTTCAGTAATATTGTCTACAAAATGTTTTAAAAGAACCAGCCCAAGAACAGAATCTTGTGGCACACCACTGGTAATATGGAGTGGAGATGTGGCCTAGTGGTTAAAGCACCAGTCTTGCAATCCAGAGGTGGTCAGTTCAACTCCAGCTGCTGCTTCTTATGATCTTGGGCAAGTCACTTAACCCTCCATTGCCTCAGGTACAAACTTAGATTGCAAGCCTTCCTGGGACAGAGAAATATCCAGAGTACCTGACTATAACTCACCTTGAGCTACTACTGAAAAAGGTGTGAGCTAAATCTAAATGAATAAAAAAATAAATAAACATCCTTTTCCTCAGAATGAGCTCTGTTTACCACTACCCTCTATCACTACCACTCAACCAGTTCCTAACCCAGTTACTTTAGAGCCCATACTGAGGGCACACAGTTTATTTATTAGTCTTCTATACAGCACCATGGCAAAGGCTTTGCTGAAATCTAAATACACCACACTGTCCCTCGATCCAATTCTCTGGTCATCCAGTCAAAGAAATTAATCAGACTTTGTCTGACAATACCTGCTTCTAGTGAAATCATGTTGCCTCAGGTCCTGTATTCCATTGATTTCCAAAAACTTACCTTAGAAGTCAGACTTACCAGCCCGTAGTTCCCAACCTTTTCTTTCCTTCTGCTTTTGTGGAAAGGGACCACATCTGCTTTTCTCTAGGCCTCCAGCACTTCTCCTGACTCTAGAGAAGCTCAATAATGGAATTTTCTATGGGAATGAACAGCAGGCCTTCATGTTGCTCATGATGATCTGCTGTTTTGTTTGGGCTGGTAGCTTTGGCCTACCCCTTTATAATTGGAGGCATAGCCTAATGGTTAGAGCACTGGGCTAAGAACCAAGGCAGCCTGGTTCAAATTCCATTATAGCTCTTTGTGATTTTGGCAAGTCACTTAACCTTCCATTGTCTCCATTACACACTTTGATTACAAGCCCTCCAGGGACAGAGAAAAAGCCTATTGTATCTGAACGTACACTGCCTCTATAGCTTTCAGGTTTGTAGGCAGTATATAAATATATATATTTTTAAACTCAGCAGAATTGGGGCTAGAGATCTAGCACTGTTGGGTATTTTACCTCTGCTTCATACCCCTTATCCTCATGTATCCCAATGGGCTAGTTATCAACTAGATTGAGATTTTCAGGGCAGACTAATCCAGTACTGGTTTTACTCCATTGCATGCATGGACCTGCAGTCTTACATGTCTTTTCATTTAAAAAAAACATTTTTATTATGCAAATTCAATAATATGTCATTTCAAAAAATATCCATGATAGGCAATCAAAAGAAAAAAGTCATTTCAACACATAATAAAATTAAAAGGAAAAATATTACAAAATATTTGTCCACAATAATAAGGAAAAAGATCCCAAGATTCAAAATAAAGAAGGAAATAATACTTATAACCCTTCCCCTCATATCAGCCCACTATTATAGAGAGATCATATATACCTGAGATTCAAATGGTAGGAAGAGCCTCCTTCTTAACATCAAGAAATGTCCTAAACTGTTTTGGATCAAAAAACAAAAATGGCTTATTCTGAAACACAACCACACATTGACAAGGAAATTTCATAGTAAAATTTGCCTCCAGGGACAGAGAGCCAGGAATTCCTGGCATCATTTTTGAGAAACTCTAGAAAGATCAGGAAAAATCTGAATTTTAGATCCAAAAAACTCATCATTAATATGTCTAAAATAAAGATGTAAAATATTGTTGCGGTTTATCTCAAGTGCAAAAATAACAATCATGGTAGTCCTTTGAGTTACAACTTCCAAGGAAGATTCCAGAAACCCAGTAAGGTCAAACTTGGACTGGCCAAGATGTCCATGGCCTACAGGCTGGTTAGCCCCTTGGAGAGTCAGGTCGGAAGTTCTAACAATAAGTGGTAAAGATTCAGATGGCAATTTTAACACCTCCATAAAATACTTCCTAACCATATGTATAGGTGTAATCAGGGGGGATGTAGGAAAATTCAAAAGGCGCAAGTTATTACGTCTCACCAAATTTTCCATATATTCCACCTTCCTGTGTAAATACAAATTATCCTTCACTAGTGTCCGGGCCAAATGAGAAAGATCTTGAGTTTTAGTCTCTATCATGTTCATTCTGCTGTTGTTTTTAGCCAAATCCTGAGAAAGTTCCACAACAAATTCTGACACAACTCTAATTTCCTTATGTGCTTTAACTCACAACTTCTGAAGAGATAGCTTCAGGTCTAACCAGGGTATTCAGAACTCCATCTGAAGAGACCTGTTCTCCAACAATACTCACAGCATTCCTGGAAACTTGGGGGCCCTTTTACTAAGCCGTGTAGGCACCTACGCACGCCCAATGTGCATCAATTTTGAGTTACTGCCTAGCTACCACGTGGCCACCCGTGTGCCGGAAAATGTTTTTATTTTTTGGCACACGGGTGGTAATTGGGCATTTAATGCACGTAGACCATTACTGCCTGGTTACTGCATGAGACCTTACCGCTAGCGGTAAGGTCTCAGATGTAGGATTGTTTATCACAGGTAATAAATTATCTGTGACCCAGGTTCCCCAAACAGAACTATCTGCAAGCAAATTATTCTGGACTCGCTCTAGGGGAGGGAACCTTGGAACCTAGCCAATTACTTCCACGAGAAAGAACTGAAACTGAAAAAGCAGGCTGAAATATATATTAGTTTTTATTATAGATATATATGAAAAGGTATACAAAATAGAAACTCTGGCAAAGCTTTCGCTGAGTACAAAAATACTGGCTGAAACTTACAAACTATATTGTCACACTACTAAACACGAATTCTTACTGGTTACCAGATAAAATTACACAACTGATTGTTCAGGTTACACTATGTTACGAGGTAGTACAGTTATTAGCAGCTTATCTCCTTATCACGGTATGACTATACCCAGTCCTTTGCTCAGGTAATTACCACTAACTAGCCCCAGACTAATAGGAAATAAATCACCGTGTCTCTCACCAGACTGACCTCCGTGGCAGTCCCTCGGGAAGTGGCACAGGATACTTCACAGACTCAAGCTGAGATTGCAGTGAGTCGTAGTCAGAGCTAGGTCCGGTACTCTGCAGCAGACAGGGAGGGCACAGGTCACTCCTTGCAGGTAGCTGAACCACACAGTACTTTTCTCCAGATACACAGTTCATCAGTTGGTGGACCTTATTAGGTCTCACTGGTCTTCTTTCCACCTCCACCTTCTTCCAAGGATTCCGACTAACTGATTTCTTCTTGTTCCCGCTTTTCCCAGTACCTCTCGGTCAGGTGTCTGCAGGAACCCAATCCGCTTCTTCCTCAGCTCACTGCATGGCACGAAGGGTTTATTGTTCTTGACCTTCAAGTTGTTACATTGTGGTATGCATTTTCTGTTTCTCACCTGGCCTGTTAGCCATGTCTCACTCCCTTACAGCTTCTCAGAGAGATAAAGGGGGGATGGTTTGCCCACAGCATGTCCTTGGATGTTACATGACTTGCTAGTGATTTTCCAGAAAGCTGAATTAGCTAAATCACTGATGTACCGGTTCATAGGTTGCAGACGCCATCTTTATGTCATAGGATTATGCAGGCCAAGACCAGCAAGGTGAGACACACAGGGAAATACCCCTACGTAGACCCAAAATGGATGCACGGCAATTTTCATTTTGCCACATGTCCATTTTTGGCAAAAATTTTAAAAAGGCATTTTTTACAGGTGGGCTGAAAAATGATTCTGCGTGCACCCAAAACACTCATCTACACTACTGCAGGCCATTTTTCAGCGTGCCTTTGTAAAAGGGCCCCTTGCTGACCTGGTGAAACACCCCTAATGCCTGGGAAGGCTGGTAATAATAAAAATAATAACATTTCATTTATAACCCACTATATCTATAATAGTCTAAGCGGGGAATAAACCATATACAAAGTACAATAAAACATAACAATAAAAATTATTTCTTTCTTCAAGACTATACAGAAATTTGCTATATTATTCTTAAAATAAAGCATACTGCAAAATAAATTCAAATATTATTAACAGCAAAGTAATATCATACATCAAAGGAACCAAAAGCCTGAAAAAAATTAATGAGTTTTTAAAGCATTTTTAAACTGAACCATATTCTGTATTAAAACAAAGTTCAATGGGCAATGCATTCCATAATTTCAGACCTTTGATGTAAAAAATAGAGAATCTACATTCTTCCAAGTAGACCAGATGAAATGAAGGCACTGAGTAGCTGTTTCTGAGATGATCTCAGAGAGCAAGCAGGTTGATAACACCTTAGAGTGGTACTGAGTGTTGGGGAAATACTACCATTCAATATTTTAAAAACTAACATTAAAATTTTAAACTCAATATGGAATTTTATAGGGAGCCAATGCAGTGATTTCAAAATTGGAATTACATGATCATAGCAAGATCCTCTAATCAATCTGGCTATGGAATTTTGAACAACTTGCAAGCCTTCAACATGTTACCTGTAATTCCCATTAACAAACCATTACAGTAATCTAACAGAGGACAAACTCAGACTGGACAGTTTTATGAAAGTTTTCAACTGTAACCAGTGATTTAATATACCTCACAATCTTTAATTTATAAAAAAATCATTCACTATTATATTTCCAACCTGATTTTTCATAGACAGTAGTGTCAGGTTGGACCCCCAAATTTCTAATCTGTTGGACAATAGGAATATTAACAGAGTCCATGTTAAATACCTTAGGACAATCCACTCCTTTTGTACCAGAGAGGAAAAGAATTTGAGTTTTAGAAATGTTCAATTTCAAACGATTTCCCTCCATTCATTGTACTATCCTTGACATGGAAATCGCAAGTGGCAGGCTCCCCAGCAGCGAAGCCGAGACCACCTCGGACCATTGCTCTGGCACCGCAACTCCACTTTCAGGTTTAGGCCAGTGCAAACTGTTGCTCAGGGATAAACAATGCCCTTTCAGCGCTACTGCCTGACAATGGACCAGGTGGAGTAGAAGATACTGGAGATTGGGGTCCCTTCAGAGTTTGAAAACTCTCCAAAGTCGTCTGGCAAAGTGGTGGTAGCAACCCTGGCTTAATGTGAGCCACCCGAGGTGCACGTTTCATTTTCCCTATCTTCAGGGCTGGAACACACAGGCTAAATGAAGAGGTGAGTTAACAGCATCTGACGTTTCAAACCACTACGACGCCATCTTGGAATCCCATAGTCCTACATTTCATAGGGAAATCAGATAAGATCATATGTTCACTGTAGTGCTAAAATCTTTTGCATTATGCATTTTTATAATTGTTTTGAAGAATATTTCATTTCAGTTTGGGCTTGGGCTCAATAAGAAGAGTAATAAATCTTGTAAATAAATAAAGAGCACCTACCTCAACCTGTCAAGCCTTTCTTTATAAGGGAGCTATTCCATCCATGTAATCACTATTTTTCCCTTCTCTGGGCATTTTCTAATTCTGGAGTTAGATTTTAGATTTAATAAGTTCCCTTCAAGATCTGAGCTCCAGGCAATTTGCATGTCAGGTATAACTGGAATTTCCCTTCCTCAGAGAGCTTATAATTAGGGCTCTATTTACTAATGCGTATAAACTAGTTAATGTGCGTTAATACACTTTAACACATGTTAATTTGAGTTAAATGCATACAGTGGAACACTAATTATTTGTGCACCATTATTGTGTATGATTGCTTTTTACGTGGTAATAACATGCTTCCCAACATTGTGAAATTAGAGGTCCTTTTACTAAGGTGCGCCGAAAAGTGACCTGCGCTGGTGTACGTGCATGTATTGGAAGCATGCAGGTCTATTTTTCAGCACACCTGCAAAAAAGGCCTCTTTTTTTGGCCGACAATGAACGTGTGGCCAAATGAAAATTGGTGCACATCCATTTTGGGCCTGAGACCTTGCCGCCACCCATTCACTTAGCAGTAAGGTCTCATGCATTAACCGGGCAGTAATCATCAGTGCGCGTACAATGCTGATTACTGACTGGTTAGCGCTGCACACCAGAAAAGAAAATATATTTTCCAGCACGTGTAGTGGGTGAGCGTAAAAAATGAAATTACCGGCCAGGCTCTGAATTGGCGTACATTAGGTGCCTACGCGGCTTAGTAAAAGAGCCCCTTAATGTGCACAACTCACTAATATGTGATACGCTGTACTGGAAATGACATGCCAATACATAAGTGCTGCCATATTGGAACAGACTGAAGGTGTATCAAGCACAGTATCCTGTTTCCAGCAGTGACCAATCCAGGTCACAAGTACCTGGCAAGAATCTCAGGGGTGTAGCTACGGGTGGGCCTGGGTGGGCCCAGGCCCACCCATTCTCAGTTCAGGCCCACCCATTTGGTTGTCCTTATCCAATCGGTGCACTGGGAATGCACTGCACAACCTTTTAATCTGCACCGTCTCAGCCTGTGCCTGCTCTTCGCGCCTCACCGCTCGCGCTACCTGCGCGCCACCTCCTGGAAGCCCCGCTGCGGGCGACCGACGTTGAGCCCGAGACCCGCACCACCTTCCTGCTGGGCGGGGCCGACGTGTACGCGGTGGCGGCGCTGGAGCAGCTCGAGGCGGCTGAGCAGGCCCTGGAGCGCTTCTGGCAGCTGGGCCCTGTCTGCGCGCCCTCCGACCTCAGACCTCCCGCGTGGCTTCGACGAGCTCTTCGTGGGCCGCAGCGGGTATCTGTGCGCCACCCTGGAGCTGAAGTAGAGGCTGGGACAGGAGGTAAGTCAGTGTGGAAGGGGGGAACGGTTAGTGCGGACCCGGCGAGGTGCAACGGGAGGGATCGTGCTGCAGGGCAGGTGAATGAATGGGAGACAGGGAGAAAGAAACAGGCACCGGGTCGGGTCTTGCTGTTGCTGGAGGCATCTGCAGCTACGGTGGGTAGATGAAAGGGAAGAGAGCAACAGGGCAAGGATGGGAGAGGCAGTGGTCCAGTCCGGGGAAGGATTCGATTGGGACTGGGGAGGCTTTTATTCAGGGCCGGACTAAACTAATCTGGGATTGGGCCCTGCCTCACCACTGATCACCCCCACCCTCAGCCCAAAGTCTCCTCAGGTAAAACAAATATGTGTCATTGTGGGCTTTTGGGTGAGGGTGGGCTCTTTGCTACAGTGCCGGGGGGGGGGGGGGGGGCGGTGCGGAGGTATGTTGGTGGATTTCTGGGCAGGGATGGGTTCAGTGCCTAGGTTAAAATAATAACTTAAAAAAGGTGTTTTATGTTGGCTTTTGGCTGGGGGTCGTGTCTGCCGTGCCCAAACATGAAAAATTAAAATGTTTTACATTTAATGCTGATTGCTGATGAGCTTGAGGGTGGGGGAGATGCCGGACTGTTGGGGGGGGGGGGGGTACAGGTAGACGGTAGTACAGGGCTGATGCTAGGCTACAGGGAGGGGTGGGGGGAGCTAGGGTACAGGTGATGCCTAGTTGCGGGATAGATGATGGGGAAGGGATGGATAGGGCTAATGCTGGGCTATGGGGATGGATGAGTGTTAAAAAAGAAGGGTAGGGCAAGGAAGGGCTGATGCCGGGCTACAGGACAGTTTGTAATTTTTGGTCCTCTATTCTGTAATTCATGAGGGTTGGTATGTGTTCTGCAAGTGACCAAAGTGAGAGAATCTGCTGGCATGTGGTTTAGGTGGTGTTATGAGTCTGACTTGTCTGAATTTTCCATTGGAATGCAAATTCCTGCTATGTATATTCACTGCTGTCTTTATAAAAGTACTGTTGTTAGTATTTGTGTTCAGAATTGGTGTTAAGAAGCTTCTTTGCAGGCTTTAGTGTTACTTAACAAAGCACCTGGTAGCGAAGGAATTTTGTATTGCTATTATTGAGGTGCCACCAGAATTTGAATATATTTTTCCTATGTAATTATATTGTAGGATCCTGCCATGTGTGTTGAGAGGTTTGCCGTTGTAGTAGACATGCATATGATCAATTTTAAGATAATAGGATAATGTAATTTTATATCAATTTTTCCAATAAGTATGTATGTGGTTATATTGATGCAGGGCAGCTGTTGGGCAGACTACTTACAAATCCATCATCAAGTGAATTCTAAGGCATTATTTTGTAGGATCCTAACGGACACTACTCATACAGTGGAGGAGTGGCCTAGTGGTTAGGATGGTGGACTTTGGTCCTGGGGAATTGAAAAACTGAGTTCAATTCCCACTTCAGGCACAGGCAGCTCCTTGTGACTCTGGGCAAGTCACTTAACCCTCCATTGCCCCATGTAAGCTGCATTAAGCCTGCCATGAGTGGGAAAGTGTGGGGTACAAATGTAACTAAAATAAATAAATACTTATATACACAGTGCATGCCCACCCATATTAGCTCTGGGCCCACCCAAAATCTCAGGTCTGGCTACGCCACTGGGCAAGATCCCAGAAGAGTAAAACAGATTTCATGCTGCTTATCCTAGAAATAAGCAGTGGATTTTCCCAAGTCCATCTTAATAATGGCTCATCTTTTTAAAACCCTGCTAAGCTAACTGCTCTTACCACATTCTCTGGCAATGAATTCCAAAGTTTAATTACACATTGAGTGAAGAAATATTTTCTGTGATTTGTTTATAATTTACTACTTAATAGCTTCATTGCATGCTCCCTTGTCCTTGTGTTTCTGGAAAGAGTAAAACAAGCAATTCACGTCAACCTGATCTATTCCACTCCCCCCTCCCCCTGATATTCAGCTGGCTGTGGGCAGTGCTTTTACTGTCCACCATCAGCATTAAATCCGAATATTCAATGCTGAGTCATTTCCAGTGACCAGCATTAAATATCTGGGTTGTTAACCGCTAAAAGGTTAACCATCCATACCATTATTCATTGCTAACCAGTTAACTTTTTAGAGGTCAAAGTTAGGACAGCTAACGTATCTGGTTAGGTTCTGAATATCGGTGCCTATCTGAATAAATTGCGTGATATAGCTGGTTATGCACTAGGTGTTAACTGGTAATATACAGTGGGAGATAGCTAGTTAACTCCTGCTGAATATTAGCAGTTAGGCGCTGATATGATATTAAACCGGTCAGTGGCTATTCCTGACTGGTTAAATAGCACTGAATATCGAGGGAGGGGAGGTGTCAGTATTTTATAGATCTCTATCATATCTCCCCTCAGCTGTCTCTTCTCAAAGCTAAAGAGCCCTGGAGGGGCATTTTCAAAAGAAACGTCTAAATCAGAATTTGGACATTTTACAAAGATGTCCAAATTCCGAACAGGAAAGAAGGTCATTTTCAAAAAAGATGGATTGTCTATCTTTTGTGTTTAAAAATACTATTGACGTCCTGTGATTTGGACGTTTTGTAATTTGGACATCCTTTTTTTGTCTATTTTCGAACAAAAGGTGTCCAAATGCAAGACATCCAAAACAGAGGAGTGGCTTTGATCCTGGCAACATGAGTTCATTTCCCACTGCTGCTCCTTGTGACTTTGGGCAAGTTAAGTGCACAAGGGGCATTTTGGATATGACAGGAAAGGTCATTTTCTACAAAAAAAAGTCTATCTTTTCCTTTTGAAAATGCTGTTTGGAAAAATGTTTTGTGATTTGGATGTCTTATTTTTTGGTCCATTTTCAAACAAATACATGCAAATGCAAAACATACAAAATACACATGTTTAAGTGTGGTAAAAGCTTTGGTTGTAATGTAAATCACAAAGTGCATCAGAAAGTCCACACGGGACAGAAACATTTGCATGTATAGAGTCTGGTAAAAGCTTTGGTCAGAAGGTAAACCTCAAAATGCACCAGAGAATACACACATGAGTGAAACCATTTACATGTCCTGAGTGTGGTAAAAGCTTTGGTTGAAGAGAAAGCCTCACATGGCATCAGAGAATCCACACAGGGATGAAACCATTTACATGCACTGAGGAAGTAAAAGCTTCAGTTGCATTGGGACAAGTAATTAGGGAATGTACACTCTTGTTTGAAGTATGGAAAAATAGCACTCTGGTATTTAGATATATGTAATGAGACCTCACTTTCATCTATAGATCTGAATTTAAAGCCCAAATCTAATGATAAACAAAAGACACAAGTCTCAGATGTTATTTAAAAAAATATAAAGCTTGGTATCAGGTAGAATAGTGGAAAAGTGATGTCCCAGGAAAGCAATAGAGCATCCTTGGGGGCACTGCAGTGGACTTTATAAAATGCTCCCAGGTACACATCTCACCATTGCTCCCTTACCTTGTCTGCTGAGCCATCCATAACCCACTACCCCCAACTATACACCACTACCATAGCCCTTACAGGTGAAAGGAGCACTAATATGTGGGTACAGTGGGGTTCTGGTGGGTTTTGGAGGGCTCACAG
Source organism: Microcaecilia unicolor (assembly GCF_901765095.1). NCBI lineage: Eukaryota > Metazoa > Chordata > Amphibia > Gymnophiona > Siphonopidae > Microcaecilia > Microcaecilia unicolor. Next base: position 352,550,930 of record NC_044031.1, on the reverse strand, counting down.
TTTCCTCCACAAGTGTAACAAGTAGGGGGAGGTAGAAGCCTGGGTCCACCTGTCTGCAGTGCACTGCACCACTACTAGACTACTCCAGGGACCTGCATGCTATTCTAATGGACCTGAGTATAACATCTGAGGCTGGCAAGTAATATTTTTAATCACATTTTTGGGGTGGAAGGGGGATAGTGACCACTGGGGGAGTAAGGGGAGGTGATCCTCGATCCCTCCAGTGGTCATCTGGTCATTTGGGGCACTTCTTGTCTGGAGCACAGGAGTAGCCCAGTGGTTAGTTCAGCAGACCTTGATCCTGGGGAAGTGGGCTCAATTCCCACTGCAGCTATTTGTTATAAAAACAGGTCTACCTCAAAACATCCAAGTTTTAGTCTTGGACGTTTTTGTTTTGTTGCATTATGGCTGAAACACGTCTACGTCTTAGGAACGCCGAAGTCCCTCCTTGAATACGCCCCTGACATGGCCCCTTGAGATTTAGATGTTCTTCTGACGGACTTCAGAGAAAAACATCTAAAAAGAGGTTTTGAAAATACTGATTTGGACATTTTTGTGAGATAAACGTCCAAATACAGACTTATGTCACTTTTTTGGATGTTGTTTCTGTTTTGAAAATGAGCCTGATAGTGTATCTGATCATGCCCTGATGTCACCACACCAGGGCATGATCAGATACACTATCAGGCTCGTTTCACTCTTGGAACCCCAGGGGACAATCTGTTTCGCTGGTGATTTCCTGCGCATTTATATTGGGATTCTGAGTTCTGCGAGTATATATTGCATAAGTGGGATGATTATCAGCATAACAATGCCAGTCATGTGCATACCCCGGTACTTTTTTGGGAAGCTGCCAAGGCAGTTTTGAGAGGGGAAATCTTGGTTCTTTTAAGCGGAAAGCATGGGATCGGGAAATCTTATGGTTAGAGTAGCAGCTGATTAAAGCACGTATTCAATATGGTGAACATCCTTCTCCACGCCAGTGCACTATGCTGTTAGCTCTTCAAGCTTCCTTAGGCGAACTTCTTCATGCAAAAGCAATGAAATCGATACAATATTATAAATTTCAGTTACACTGTCATAGTAACAAATCTGGAAAACTCTTGACAAAACTAGTTAAGCAGTCTAGAGGCTCCTCTAATATATCTCAGATAGACAGAAGGGATGGGGTTTTGGTGAGGACCAATTTGGAGATAGCACAGATTTTTCAGAAATATTATTAACACCTTTATTGCCGCCCTTCGGGTGAGGAAATGGAAGCAGAATTGTTCTTGGATAGCTTAGATTTATCACAGCTATCTGAGGAATCTAAACTTAAGCTTGAAGCTCCTACAGCTGAAGAGGAGGTATCCTTAGCAATCCAGCAAAGTGCCTTGTATAAGGCACCAGGCTCAGATGGCTTTAGGGTAGAGTTTTATAAAATTTTATCACCCTCCATTATTCTCACATTGCAATCTTTATTTACACAATTTGTAAAGAACGGCGGTTTACATCGATCTTTACAACTGACACAGATTATATTTTTGTTGAAACCGGGGAAGGCTCCTACACAGCCTTCCTCTTATAGGCCTATCTCCCTTCTGAATGTAGAAGCTAAATTGTTTGGCAAGATTTTAGTTAATTGATTGGCTCAAGTGCTGCCGTCTTTTAGCAGACCCTCAGGTTGGGTTTATTCGTGGTCACACTATTATCCAAGACATGCGGAAAATTCTTATCTCGATCGAGCATGTGGAACTCACCCATACCCCATCTCTGTTAATCAGCTCTGATGCAGAGAAAGCTTTTGATCGCATTGCTTGGAATTTTTTATTTGCTACTTTGCGTTGATATAGCGTTGGATAATTTTTTTGAATGCATTTCAGGCACTCTATGCATCACCTCATGCGATGATTTGGGTGAATGGTATTTTCTCCTCATCGTTTGCTATAAGTAGAGGTACGCGACAGGGCTGCCCTTTGTCTCCTTTATTGTTTGTTCTCTCTTTAGATAATCTGATCACAGAAATCATGGGTAACCCTGAAATTAAAGGAGTTAAGAATGGCTCAGAGGAATTTAAACTTTCTGCCTTTGCAGATGATATTTTAGTGCATGTTACCGATCCTCAGAGGTCTTTGGCAGTGCTTATGGAAAGTTTTGTGGAGTATGGTGACTTTTCTGGCTTCAAGTTAAATTTTGACAAATCCTTGGCTTTACCTACTGTTAAATCCCTGCAAGGGCGTTGGACAGGCCCATTCCCATAACTTTTAGTTATTTGGGGGATTCAGTTACCTTATAAGGCTGCTTTGCTTTATGACTGTAATTTAACTGTGTTACTGGATTCTAGTAGAGTTTGTTCGCCTGTCAGAATTCACCCATTACAAATTCATGCTATCCTCCTTGCCAAACAGGAATATTATTCTCAATTAACCAATTCTCTTGGCTCCAACCCTCGTTGCCTCTTCGCCACCCTCAACTCCCTACTTAAAGTGCCCTCCGCTCCCACCCCCCCCACCCCCTCACTCTCTCCTCAAACACTAGCTGACTACTTCCGCGATAAAGTGCAGAAGATAAACCTTGAATTCACTTCCAAGCCTTCTCCTCCCTGTGACTTCTTAACCCACTCCCTCAACCAACCTAACCTGTCCTCCTTCTCCTCCTTCCCTGAGATCACCGAAGAGGAAACGGCTCGCCTTCTTTCTTCCTCTAAGTGCACCACCTGTTCCTCTAATCCCATTCCCACCAATCTGCTTACCAACATCTCTCCTACAGTTAACCCCTCAATCTGTCACATCCTCAACCTCTCTCTCCACTGGTACTGTCCCTAACACCTTCAAGCACGCTGTAGTCACACCACTTCTCAAAAGCCATCACTTGACCCCACCTGTCCCTCCAATTACCGCCCCATCTCCCTCCTACCCTTCCTCTCCAAATTACTTGAACGCGCTGTCCACAGCCGCTGCCTTGATTTCCTCTCCTCCCAGGCCATCCTCGATCTGCTTCAATCCGGCTTTCGTCCACTACACTCAACAGAAACAGCACTCACCAAAGTCTGTAATGACCTGTTCCTTGCCAAATCCAAAGGTCACTATTCCATCCTTATCCTCCTCGACCTATCCACCGCCTTTGACACCGTCAATCATAATTTACTTCTTGACACACTGTCCTCATTTGGGTTCCAGGGCTCCATCCTCTCCTGGTTCTCCTCGTATCTTTCCCAACGCACCTTCAGAGTATTTTCTAATGGCTCTTCTTCCACCCCCGTCCCACTCTCTGTTGGGGTTCCTCAAGGATCTGTCCTTGGACCGCTTCTTTTCTCGATCTACACCTCTTCCCTGGGCTCGCTGATCTCATCACATGGTTTCCAGTACCATCTCTATGCCGATGACACCCAGCTCTACCTCTCCACTCCTGACATCACAGTCGAAACCCAGGCCAAAGTTTCGGCCTGCCTCTCAGATATCGCCGCCTGGATGTCCAACCGGGATCTGAAACTGAACATGGCAAAGACTGAGCTCCTTGTCTTTCCACCCAAACCCTCCTCTCCTCTTCCCCCACTCTCCGTCTCTGTTGCCAACGCCCTCATCCTCCCCGTCTCGTCAGCCCGCAATCTCAGAGTCATTTTCGACTCCTCCCTCTCCTTCTCTGCCCATATCCAGCAGACAGCTAAGACCTGTCGCTTCTTCCTCTATAATATTAGTAAAATCCGCCCATTCCTCTCTGTACAGACCACCCGAACCCTCGTCCACTCACTCGTTACCTCTCGTCTTGACTATTGCAACCTTCTCCTCGCTGGTCTCCCGCTTAGCCACCTATCCCCCCTTCAATCTGTCCAAAATTCCGCCGCACGTCTTATCTACCGCGTGAACCGATACTCTCACATCACCCCTCTCCTCAAGTTGCTTCACTGGCTCCCGATCCGCTACCGTATACAGTTCAAGCTTCTCCTAATGACCTTCAAATGCACTCAATCTGCAGCCCCCCATTACCTCTCTTCCCTCCTCTCCCCCTATGTCCCCACCTGTAACCTCTGCTCTCAGGACAAATCACTCCTATCTGTACCCTTCTCCACCACCGCTAACTCCAGACTCCGCCCCTTCTGCCTCACATCACCTTATGCCTGGAACAGACTCCCTGAGCCCATATGCCATGCGCCCTCCCTGCCCATCTTCAAGTCCTTACTCAAAGCCCATCTCTTCTCCCTTGCTTTTGGCGCCTAACCACCTTCCCCATTCATGATACCTACACTGACTACATAGCTTGTTACCTTTAGATTGTAAGCTTTCTTGAGCAGGGACTGTCCTTCCCCATGTTTTAACTTGTACAGCGCTGCGTAACCATTGTAGCGCTATAGAAATGCTAAGTAGTAGTAGTAGTAGTAGTTTGTTTAGAGCAATGACTTCATCTTCCTTTGTCGGTACCTGGCCGAATACATCCTTTTAACATAATCCTATTCCCCAAATGCAGCTATTACCTCTTCGTTTATTAAAGCGTGATTTAAACTCCCTGTGAAAACTCCTATCTAAATTTTGTTGGGCAGGCAAGAAGCAAAAATGGCTTTTAAGTATTTACTAGGTGCTTGGAAACACGGGGTATGGGATTGCCTAACTTTTGTATGTATAATCAAGTGTGTTTACTTCGCCATCTTGGAGAATGGTTCTTGGGTGAACAAGAATTTACTCCCATAGAATATGAAACTGCATTTTACTCACCATCAGGCTCATTTTTGAAAGAGAAGGACGCCTATCTTTTGACACAAATCGGAAGATGGGCGTCCTTCTCACAAGGTCGTCCAAATCGGTATAATGGAAAGCCGATTTTGGACGTCCCCAACTGCTTTCCGTCGCAGGGACGGCCAAAGTTCAAGGGGGCATATCAGAGGCGTAGCGAAGGTGGGACTTGGGCATGCCTAACATATGGATGTCCTCGACCCATAATGGGAAAAAAAAGGGTGTCCCTGACCAGCACTTGGACGACTTTACCTGGTCCTGTTTTTCTTACGACCAAGGCACAAAAAGGTGCCCAAAATGACCAGATGACCACCGGAGGGAATCGGGGATGACCTCCCCTTACTCCCCCAGTGGTCACTAACCCCCTCCCACCCTAAAAAAATATCTTTCAAAATATTTTTTGCCAGCCTCAGATGTTTAATCAGGTCCATCACAGCAGTATGCAGGTCCCTGGAGCAGTTTTAGTGGGTGCAGTGCCCTTCAAGAAGGTGGACCCAGGCCCATCCCCCCACCTGTTCCGTTTGTGGAGGAAACAGCAAAGCCCTCCAAAACCCACCACAAACCCACTGTACCTACATCTAGGTGCCCCCCTTCACCCTTAAGGGCTATGGTATTGATGTACAGTTGAGGGTAGTGGGTTTTAGGGGGGGTTGGGGGGGCTCAGCCCACAAGGTAAGGGAGCTATGTACCTGGGAGCATTTTATGAAGTCCACTGCAGTGCCCCCTAGAGTGCCCGGTTGGTATCCTGGCATGTCAGGGGGACCAGTGCACTACAAAAGCTGGCTCCTCCCACGACCAAAGGGCTTGCATTTGGTCGTTTCTGAGATGGGCGTCCTTGGTTTCCATTATCACTGAAAATCAGAAATGACCAAGTCTAGGGACGACCATCTCTAAGGACAACCTAAATTTCAAGATTTGGACGTCCCCAACCGGACGTCCATCTTGTTTCGATAATATGAGTTTTCCCGCCCCTCTATCAGGACGTTTTGCGAAGACATCCTCAACAAAACTTGGGCATCCCTTTCGATTATTCCCCTCCATGGCACATTAAATTACTTCTACAAGGCCCACTGGGATCTCTACTGATTGGTTTTCGTTGGAGTGTAATTCTTAGGCCTCTGCGAGAGGTGTGGTGGTATTTAGTTCTCCTCTTGGGGGGGAATCCGGAAACCTCTGATCAACTCCCTATTGAAAGGAATTTGCAATTATCACCGGGACTTGGCAATATTAATTTTCAACGATGAACCTTACATGTATGGTGTGGCTCTTTTACAACATGTGCTGGGAGAGGAGGGCAAGATGTTATCTTGGTAACAGTTGCAGTGGTGGAGCGCCGAGATTTTTTGGCGTATTGACAGTTGTAGCATTTTCATCAGTCTTTGGATAGGAGCAACTTGACCATCCCTTTAGGACATCATTTACAGGAATTTTTTGAAAAATTTAGAGATGGAGGCCTATCTATCCATCTCTTCACAAGGAATTATACCGTATCTCTGTTACTTGACCCCGTGCGGCCCTACTTAATAAATGGAGTCAGGACTTGGGCATGCCGGTGTCCTCTTCAGACTTTATGAAATTGATTAAGCGTATACCTGAAATATCAGTAAATGCTGAATTGAGAGAACGTCAATATCATATTTTATATAGGGCTTATTTTACACAGGAACCAGTATTTAAGATTGGTGGGGTAGGGACACTGGTCTGCCCAAAATGTAATCAAGGTCATAATTCTTTTTTTCATACTATTTGGGGCTGTCTGAAAGTAAGATTATTTTGGAAGGCCATTCTACATTATCTTGAGGGGCTTTTGGGGTGCTCTCTGCTGTGTATGGCAACTGGATTGCTCTTGGACAAATATGAAGTTTTTCGTGTTCCCAATCATTATTGTACGCTTTTTCTATGTAAAGCTGCAGCTCTAGGTAAACGAATTATATTAGGGGTCTGGATAGGTGAGGCAACACCCTCTTTTTGGGCATGGAGAAATCGACTACATACATTGATGTTGTTGGAACAGAAAATGCCTAGAAGCTCCCCTAAACGGAAAAAGTTGTTTATGGCAACTTGGGACACCTATATTCAATCTCTCCCACATAGGGCTAAAAGTTTGATTTTGAACACACTTTAAAGTAGCGTTGAGAAGATGAACAGTGGAGCTGAGGGGGAGAAGGGGGGATCCTTAATTGGGGGTTCGTGTCTCCTTCTCTCATAGCTCTTATGGAGATCTATTTTCGAAGGAAGTTATTTTTTTCTGTTTTTCTTGGGCAGGAAATCCTCCTACCACACATGCTGGTACATCTTGGTGGGTTTTTTTTGTTTTTAGTTTCAGGAGGGTTGGGTAAGGGTAGGGAGTTTTATCCTGTTTAAAAGTTGGTGCTAATGTGTCGTACTTTAATTGGTTGCGATAGTAAGATTTTTAAAAAATGCTTTTATTGGGCTTTTTGTCATCAATAAAAATTGTTATTTACTACTTGGGGATTGGGAAGGGGGGAAGGGGTATTGGAAGGGGTTCCAATAGTAAAACTTGATGGGGTTTTACAATGTACTGGGAGCTCAGTGTGTTGTTATTGGAATATGTTTCTATACATTCCCAGATGGCTGTATAATTTCTTTGTTTTGCCAAGTCATCAATAAAAAATCATTGAAACATAAAAAAGATACTATCTCCCATATATATTCCATAGTCAATGCCCCACAACACACTTCGCCTAGTTCTTTCCAACCACACAGCATAAGAATCATATAATCTCAGCAGTTCAATGTCCTGAGATCACAACTCTCTCCCTCAGACATAATAATTTTTGCCAAATAGTAGAGTACACCTTACTGTAAAACCCTATGAAGCAATAGTAAGGTTTTAAGTCTAATTCAAAATTAAATCAGCAGCTAATGAAGCCACTTCAATTGAGGGGTGATTGATTCTCAACTTGGAATATCAGTTATCATTGTTGTGGCAGTATTCTGGACCATCTGCAATGACCATAGAATGGATGCACACAAACCCAGATATTCAGCATTAAAATAATCAAGTTTCATCAGTATCAAAATTTTCAACACTATGCAAAAGTCCTCAGGTGGCAACATCTCCTTTAGTCTGTACAGCAAATGTAACTTGTAGTATAAATCAGTCACTACCATCTTTATCTGCATCTTCATTGTCACAGCTGAGTCCAATATGACCCCCAGACTATGTACCTGCTCAACCAATAAAATCTTTTGGTCACCTTTACAAATGTCAGTAGGCACATCATGCATATCAGACCTCCACACTATCATCACTTCAAAACCAGCTTATTCCTAAACAGCCACAAGGCAATCTTTCTCATCACCACATTAAAAAAATATATTTTTTATTTCAACTCTAGCTTTGGTTATGCTGGAAATTACTCAAAGGAGCACTTTTGGCTATCTTGCTCCTTTACGTTAAAAATACTTCCTGATGAAATGATGTTATGATTCTGCTAGATAGGCAGGGGAATGTTTGGGACTCACTCCTGATTGGCTTGTCAGGGGCTGAGGCTGCAGACATCAGAAGCCTGATCTACTTAAGCCTACCTTTCCCTGCAACCCTTGCTTTAGCGTTTGATTGCTGTCAGTGAAGCCAGCTTCTCTCTCTCTCTCTGTTTGTGCTTATGCACTGTGTTTACATGGAGATTTGCTTTCTCTCCTTGTAGCTCGTAGTTTTTGTGTGAGTGCTGGGTGCTCCTAGCGTGTGCTTGATAGCCTCACTACACTGCACCTGGGTCTATTCTCTGCTTGGCTGGTGTTGTATTGTTTGTGGTAAGCTTGTCCCTTGTATCAATCCAGTTTATTTGTTTTGATAATAATGAACCTGTCTGGGCCTCCTCTGAACCAAAGTCCTGAGGTCTGTGGCTGTTAGCTTGATATAAAAATCATGTCCTTCCTGTGACCCAGAAATGAGCCTACGTGACAAGCCAGCTTTGCAGAAAGAGGAACCTGGAGCAAGAATGTTCCAGCCAGGGGTGTAGAGCTGAATGTGGTAAGGGGATTTTTGGAGCTATCTGAGCCTGCAGGCCCAAGATAAAAGCTTGCTGGTGAAATGGACTATGAAGCAAGCAAGTAAACACTGTAATCAGTATAATGGTGCTGTGGACCACCCTAATAATCTTGATCAGCTGTAGAAGCAAAGAGGAAGATGAAAAAAGGCAGACCTAATGACAGGTATCCCATAGACTCAATGCTATGGTTACCATATATAAGTGATTGTATTTCCTACTTCTGTGGAGATGTGCTTAGAGACTGCATCTGCCTGCATCCTGTGTACACTCCCATGAGAAAAGCATTGTAGACTTATTGATTGTCTGTTTCGCAAAAAATTGGTAAGTGAATAAAGTTCAGTATTTTCTCATCCTATCTTTGTGGCATCCATATTATTTCTTCCTAATCACAGGAGTGTGTGGAGCATTCCTCTGTGTGGTAAAATAATAAACAGTTTGTTTAAATTTCCCTTTCCTCTGTGTTAACCCTTTCTCTGCAGTGTAGCCCTGCTTCTGGAAGGTTGTGTTTTGAAGCAGTCTTTTCCTTTTGCCTGCTTTTATTCCTTCTTTGCTGCTCCTTATCTGATCTGTGTGTGTTAAGGCAACGTTCTCTGTTTGCTTACCTCTCCCTTACCGACTACTTAAACAAATTTTCAATACTACATGAATCACAATCAGGATTTCGATCCAACCATAGCACCGAAACAGTACTAATCACTCTCCCTCCTAACCAAATTCAAACAAACAATTGCAACTGGCAACAGTGTACTTCTACTACAATTCAACATGTCCAGCGCGTTCGACATGGTCAGCCATAATATACTATTGAACATCCTAGAATACTTCGGGATTGGAGGAAGCGTACTGAGATAGATCAATGGCTTCCTAACTGCAAGAACATACCAAGTGATATCTAATTCGAATACATCATCACCATGGAAGCCTGAATGTGGAGTACCCCAGGGATCGCCGCTCTCACCAACCCTTTTCAAACTGATGATGACACCACTGGCCAAATCGCTATCCAACCAAGGCCTCAATCTACACAGACGATGTCACGATCTATATCCCATTCAAACATGATCTAACAGAAATCACAAAGGAAATCAAACACAGCCTCCAAATAATGAACTCATGGGCAGATGCATTCCAACTAAAGCTCAAAGCAGAAAAAACACAATGTCTCATCCTCTCATTGTCTCATATAACATGAACAAACCCACCACTATAAACACCCCAGACTACACCCTCCCTGTCTCGGACAGCCTGAAAATTCTCGGAGTTATAATTGACCGAAATCTCACACTAGAAAGCCATGTGAAAAATACAACAAAGAAAATGTTCCATTCAATGTGGAAACTTAAAAGAGCAAAACCTTTCTTCCCAAGGGAAATATTCCGCAGCCTGGTACAATCAATGATGCTAAGCCATCTAGATTACTGTAATGGCATCTACGCCGGCTGCAAAGAACAAATCATTAAGAAACTCCAAACTGCCCAAAACACAGCAACCAGACTCATATTTGGAAAAGCAAAATACAAAAGTGCCAAACCCCTAAGAGAAAACCTACACTGGCTCCCACTAAAAGAACGAATTGCATTCAAAATCTGTACCCTGGTCCATAAAAATCATTCACGGTGAGGCCCCGGTATATATGTCAGACCTCTCTTCTAATTTGTTTATTTTTATTACACCCTCATTACTGAATATTATATCTTGTCCTGATCTCATTATGTTATGTTCTATCTATTTATCCACTTCCAATCGTACATGTTATTCTTTGCACCTTATTTGTAACAGTTCTGAAATTCTTATTCCGTTAATATGATTGCCATGATATTCTTCTGCACCTTATCTGTAACAATATTCTGAAATTCTTATTCCATTAATATGATTGTTGTTGTAAAACATTGTAAGCCACATTGAGCCTGCAAATAGGTGGGAAAATGTGGGATACAAATGCAGCAAATAATAATAATAATAATAGACCAGGAACACAAAAAGGTCAGCACGCACATTCTTAAATCTCCACTAACCCAGTTGCAAAGGACTTAAATATAAATCAACATATGCATCCAGCTTCTCCTACATTAGCACACAACTATGGAATTCACTACCAAATGTCATAAAAACAATGCACGACCTAACAATCTTTCGAAAATTACTAAAAAACAATCTGTTCTAAAAGACATACCACAATGATCCATCCTAAATACCAGACAACAAAACTCTTCCAGAACCAGACAAAACCGAACTCTCTATACCTGACTGCTTCAGTCACTCTGTCACTAATGAATGTTAACGCACTACCACCTTATTTCTCACGCCGGAAACAAACTGATGATCTAACTTACTCTATAATGTACTCCATCATTTATGAACTCTAATGCAATACCACTTTGTATTTCTAATTCCGGAAATGGCGATCGCCATTACGGCATAATGTAAGCCACTTGAGCCTGCAAAAAGGTGGGAAAATGTGAGATACAAATGCAATAAATTTCTCTATATAAAACGCACATCCAACGTTCTAATGAAGCCGGAAGACAGCCTGAAACTGGAAGATGTAGTTGTGTAGATCGCTTTTTCCCCCATGAGTGTCTGCCCCGCCCTCGCGTCACAATGTGATGACGTCGAGGGTGGAGCACTGACACTCACGAATCGTTTCGCCCAAGCCCCTCCGCCCCGCCGCCCCGCCGCATCACCCAAGCCCCTACCCCCCTCAGCGCATCACCCAAGCCCCTACCCCCCCTCAGGCACATCAACCCCCTCGCCACCCGCAGCCGCCAATACTAATGCTGTCCGGCCGCTGCTGCTTCTCCTGTTGAGCAGCAGCGGCCGGTACAAAAAGAAAAAAGCAAAATATTTTAAACCTGAAATGCAGCCGAGGAGACAGGGAGAATGAGAGAGCCATCAACAGAAATAGAAAACGGGGGAGTGGGGAGGTGGGTTTGGGGGGAAAAATGAGAAGCTCGGTTTTGGTCATGTTTAATTTCAGGTCATCTTTGACTCTTCTCTCTCCTTCTCTGCTCACATCCAGCAGACCGCCAAGACCTGTCGTTTCTTTCTTTACAACATCCGTAAAATCTGCCCCTTTCTTTCCGAGCACTCTACCAAAACACCACAGTCTTAATCAGTGATGGCTGTATACAAACATCTATATACAAGAAACCCACAGACAGAAGCAGCTACCTCCACAACTCCAGCTTCCATCCTTCACATACAAAATGATCCATCATTTACAGCCAAGCCACAAGATACCACCATATCTGCTCTGACCCAGGGGACAGAGACAGACACCTTAAAAGCCTGACTGCATCCTTCAAACAGAAAGGCTACAACCCCAAAATAATCTCCAAGAATACTGCCGCCTCCCTCAAAACACCCAGGGAGAATCTGCTACAGTACAAGGAGAAAAAAATCCACAGACAGAATCCCCCTTGTAGTGACATACAATCCAAAGCTGGAAAAACTGAGGAAAATCATAAGAGATCTACAACCTATACTCCAGGAGGATGAATTACTGAAAGAGATATTCCCATCCCTACCAGTATTGGCCTTCCGACAGCCACCCAACTTAAAACACAAGCTAATCAGAAGTAAACTTCCATCACAGACTGAAAAGGAACAGAAGGGCACACTTCCCTGTAATTTATCCAGTTGCAAACTATGCCAAAATATTTCACAGGACCCCACAGTCATCCACAAAGGAAAGATATTCAACATAAAGGTATCTTTCACTTGCTTATCTTCCAATGTGGTATATATCATTCAGTGTAAAAAATGTGATGAAGGATGCTATATTGGAGAAACAGGCCAGATGCTTAAGACAAGATTCAATTTACATAGACATCACATGAACAATACTGGTGCCAGTAGGGTTCCCACCCCTGTTGGTCAGCATTTTACAGGACCAGGACACTGTACCAGTGACTTCACAGTGAGAATCCTGAAAGGTAACTTTAAAACCATACAAGAACGTAAGACCTTTGAAATCAGAATGATTGAATATTTTAACACCCAACAGAAAGGACTTAGCAAGGATCTGGGGTTCCTAGCCCATTATAAACCATAAAGCTGTATTTCTCTCCACCCCTCACCTATCCACACCCATCCTGTTAGAATATCAATGATATGCTTTGATGTTCACACAAACCTTTTTTAAACCCAGGATACACTAACCGCTGATACCACATCCTCTTGCAACGAGTTCCAGAGCTTAACTATTCATTGAGTGAAAAAATATTTCCTCCTGTTCATTTTAAAAGTGGAACCATGTAACTTCCTTGAGTGTCCCCTAGTCTTTGTACTTTTTGAAAGAGTAAAAAATAGATTTACATTTAGCTGTTCTACACTACTCGGTATTTTGTAGATCTTTATCTTATCCCCCTCTTTTTTATGATATGGTGACCAGAATTACAGATAATGCTCAAGGTGTGGTCACACCATGGAGCAACACAGAGGCATTATAATATTTTTTCTTATTTTCTATCCCTTTCCTAATATCCTAGTATACTATTTGATTTTTTGGCCACAACTACACTGGATAGAAGGTTTCAGCATATTGTCCACAATGACACCTAGAGCTAGGGTGGAACCTAGCATCAAATAACTATGATTTGGATTATTTGTTTTAATTTTTTTTGTTACATTTGTACCCCGTGCTTTTTCCCACTCATGGCAGGCTCAATGTGGCAGGCAATGGAGGGTTAAGTGACTTGCCCAAACTCACAAGGAGCTGCCTGTGCTGGGAATCGAACTCAGTTCCTCAGTTCCCTAGGACCAAAGTCCACCACCCTAACCACTAGGCCACTCCTCCAATATCCAATATTCTTAACAATGTGCATCACTTTGCACTTCTCCACATTTAAACTCATGTGCCATTTGGATGCCCAGTCTTTCAACTTCCTAAGGTCTTTCTGTAAATAGTTTGAATAGTTTTGTGCTATCTGCAAATTTAGTCACCTCACTCATTATTCCCATTTCCATATCATTAATAAATATGTTAAATAGTACCGGTCCCAGTACAGATCCCTGCGGCATTCCACTATTCATCCTCCTCCACGGAGGGAATTGGTCATTTAACCCTACCCTCTGTTTTCTATCTATCAACCAATTCCTAATCCAGTTAGCATTTCAGGCATGAACTTGGGCTGTACCTGCAATGGGGGAGTTAGTCTGGGTTCAGGGAAAATAAAAAGGTTGGATGTTACTTGCTGTTGGTTGCTTGTATCTCTGTATGTATGACCAGTTGTAGTGATTGTTTTTAGTGCTTAAGGTTTGAGGGGGTCTTTTACTAAAGCTTAGCTCGAGTTATCTACAGCAGAGCCCATAGGAATAAAATGGGCCCTGCTGCAGATAACTCAAGCTAAGCTTTAGTAAAAGACCCCCTTAGTGTTTGGGTCTGAGTATAAGCTTTTTTCTATCGACCAATGTAGTTCTTTTCTGCCTTTTAATTTTCTGTTTTATTGTAAACCAATTAGGCCAGTCTCAGTTTCCCCTTCCCCGCATAGCTGTCATTGCCATACTCTCAAAACAAAGCAAAAAAACCTATGAGCTGCTGCATCCAGCACAAGGAAAGCAAGTTTGGTCCAGTGAAGACTAACTCAAAATAACCTGTTCCTTAGCTGGGCCCTAGTATTACCATATTAAAAATGTTATAGCCCATTTAGTTATGTTTAAACAAAAGAGATCTGCATGAAACAAAATATTTATAACAGCAAGCTTCCCAAGGCAGATTACAACAGTTAAGTTGAACCCATTAGGAAACAGGATATCCTCACTGAAACTTGGACATCTGTATTGTATAGAAGAACAGTGAAGAAAAATGAGCACAAACTATAGAGTTTATAATTGCGGTTTCTACCAGCTACAATAATTTTTGAAACTGTTTTAGTGATATTAAATTATTTATTTTCCCCTTCAGCTTTAGACTTGTTACAGATGGATCAACAATAAAGAATGACAACGTGGATGCAACAGTTCATAAGTTTGCTTGCTTTGTTTTGAGTGAACTGAACTGCAATGACGGCTGTGCGGGGGAATAGGAAACAGAATAACCAAATTGGCTTCCTTGATTACAGTGGACTAGATAGGCTCACTTCTACTCCTGTCTAATAAACCACCTCTCTTCTGCCCACACTCTCCTATCCGCGTGGTCATTTTTACTGCCCTGAAGCGTTCTCCCTCCAGAACCGGTGATTGACAGTCAGCCTCATGCCAATATTTTTCTCTGCCCCCTCCCGCGCGGGTCTTGCATCTTTTCCTGTCTCTTCTGCCCGCTCTCTCCCATCCGCATGGTCATTTTTAGTACCCTGAAGCGTTCTCCCACCAGCACCGGCGATTGACATATTTGGCCTTCTGCCAGCGTCAGGGCCTCTCCTCAGGTGCATCCCACCTCTACAGAAAACAGGAAATTGCATTAGAGTAGGCGGGACGTGCCTGAGGAGAAACCCCAATGCTGGCAGAAGGCCGAATATGTCAATCGCCGGTGCTGGTGGGAGAATGCTTCAGGGTTCTAAAAATGACCATGCAGATGGGAGAGAGCGGGCAGAAGAGACAGGAAAAGATGCAAGACTCACGCGGGAGGAGGCAGAGAAAAATATTGGCATGAGGTGCATAGGCGCCATTTTTTCTAAAAATCTTTTTCCGCTGTGCCCTCCCTAGCTATGCCACTGCCTCCTAGGGGTTTGTCTTTGCTAGATGGTGTCAGATAGCTGAAGGCACAGAGGCTGTGCTGAATGATGTCTGTAGGGTCGGGTGATGGTAGGGGCTGTGCTGAATTATATCAGGAGCAGCCCCGGATTAACAGTTAAGCTAAATAAGCATGTGCTTAGGGCATCAAGAGAAGGGGGCACCACAGTTTTTTTCCCATAGCTACCATGCCCTTAACACTTTTACTGCCATCTGCCACACCCATTATCAAACATGAATTTCAGAGTTTTGCTAATCATCTATATAAATAAATCCCACCTTGAACGTTCTGAAACTCCCTCCAACTGTGGCAGTGAAGTCCTGAACTGCTGTAGTCCTCCTGGCTATTCGGACTACTCACCACCGCCCTCAGCCACGCCCCTTCTGCGACCTACGCCACGCCCCAACTGGACATAAAAAGCACCATGAACGTTCTGAACCACACTTTGAAGCTTCAAAAGTTCGTATGTTCGAAGCTCTGTAACCACTTTTAACCACAGTACATCTGGGCGCCGCCATGATCTCAAATGAGCGTCACAGCTGCAACACACCAATAGGAATACAACAAGGGAGGAGCGTCTGAGGCGAAGGCGTCAGTCGCCGTTGCCACGCAACGGAATGCAATCACGCGTCATGCACCTATCAAACAAAAGAAGGGGCGGACCTACGGCTCACTCAATACGTGCGCCTCCATCGTTCCCATGCACCTATCAAAAAACTGAAAGAAAAGAAGGGGCGGACCTAACACGCGAACGGCTCACTCTCTACGTGCGCCTCCATCGTTGCCAAGCAACAGAATGCAACGACGGATGATGGACCTATCAAACAAAAGAAGGGGCGGACCTACGGCTCACTCAATACGTGCGCCTCCATCGTTCCCATCCACCTATCAAAGAACTCAAAGAAAAGAAGGGGCGGACCTAACACGCGAACGGCTCACTCTATACGTGCGCCTCCATCGTTGCCAAGCAACGGAATGCAACGACGGATGATGGACCTATCACAGCCAACTGCTACACAACAAAGGAGGAGCATTAAAGTAAAAGGGGTCACTCCTTCTCTGGGTAACACGAGCCCAACAACGCTGGAAAAACAACATTGCTTTCCTTTACTTCGTTGGAATAAAGGCTTTCCTTTACTTTGTTGGAATAAAGGTAACGCAAACTTATTTATTAAAAATATATTACGAACTTCTTCCTGTTTTATGTGTCCGCAATTCCCCCTCTGCTATGCCGGAACATTATTTTCTCTGTCCGCAATTCACCCTCTACTTCTTGCTGCTTTCTGTGTCCGCAATTCCTCCTCTGCCGGGACATTAGTA
The DNA here is from genome assembly GCF_901765095.1 of Microcaecilia unicolor. Lineage (NCBI taxonomy): Eukaryota > Metazoa > Chordata > Amphibia > Gymnophiona > Siphonopidae > Microcaecilia > Microcaecilia unicolor. The sequence goes on along the minus strand of NC_044031.1, from coordinate 352,534,215 downwards.
CCCACAATAAAGCGTCCTCCGAACGAAAATACTGCTTTCATCTGCTTCTACTCATCTACACTCATCTACACGGACTTACTTTTCAAAAATTAAAACAAGGTATTACCAACTTCTTGATCTTTTCTCTCACCGCAATTCCCCCTCTGCTTCACCCTCTTGCTGCTTTCTGTGTCCGCAATTCAGAATAAAGCGTCTAACAAACAACACTTATATTTTTTAATATCAACAGACAAAAATAACAGAAAAACAAACTACATGCTAGCGCCCGTTTCATTTCTTTTCGAAACGGGCCTTTTCCACTAGTTATAAATATATATGATGTTTTGTTTCATACACTAATGATATTTCTGAGCCTTTATTGAGTCTTAATATCACTTAAATAATGGAAGGGCTGAGGAGCACCATTGTTGAGTGGGGAGGGGGCTGTACTGAATGGTGTCAGGCGGGGTGGGAAAGCTGGAATTGGAGTGGGAACATGATGGGGGGGTGCCAGTGCTGGGATCAGGAAGCAGTGCTTTGATAAATCTGTTCCCACATCTATGTGGAAGAGGAGAGTGCATTTTCCCTCCAAGTCCAGATTTCTGAAATGACTGCTGCCTCTGGACATGGAGTAGGGTTACCATTTTGTGTCCTCTGAAAAAGAGGACACGTCACGCCCCCTGGTCCGCCCCATCACGCCCCCTGCCCCACCCCGCCCCACCCCTTTTGGATCCTCGTTCTGCCCCCTATTCCCCTCCCCCGTCAAATACCCCCCGCCCCCCTGTCACATAATCCCCCCCCATCACATACCCCCCCCCCCTCACTTACTATCTAGCCCTGGTGGTCTACCACCTCATTTTGAACTAAAGGTTCACATTATGACATTATGAGACCTTTTCCCCTCTCAGTGAATGAGCAGATTGGAGTGGTACATATAACTGCTTTTGAACTGGACAATGTTGGCACATTTAGACTGGACAGAACTTATGCATGAAGGAAGCCCCTACCTCATTTTTCAATACATATCTGTAAAATAGTTGTAGTAATAAAAAAAAAAAGCAAGTGCATTTTTATAATATAGCATTCCACAAAACAAAAAGGTGCAAGTTTCCACTTGCCATCTTTTCCTTTTGATGTAGGCACAGGAAAAAAAAGAACTTAAATGCTCCCATTTTCAACTTAATGTTTTTTTAAATTGTACTTATAAATAGTAAGTCTGATTGTTAAGTACCTTATTCTCATAACATGATGTCTATTTTGGTGGCCCTTTGATAGAAGTCTTTAACACTTTGGCTTTTTCAGTTTTTGCTGGAGTTTTCCCCGGCTGTTTATTTTCTCCGTTGACGAGCTACACGGTGTGGCTGCATTCTTCTGTTGTTTGTGGAGATTCCCCCTTCTTCCATCTCTTCATGGATGTCATTTAGCTTTCTTGCATACTTTTAGAGTCTCTATTTTATCTATCTACACTACGATATCTCAGGCTTGGATGCAGCATAGGTAACAGTAGTTGCCTAGTAGGTACTCGGGTGAATGAGGAGGCTGCTCCTACTTGCTTGCTAGGATCGGGGATTGATTTTCCGCCCTGCCTTGTTCGAGCTTCGAGGAGATGACGTGTCCCATAGCGGTCGGAAGTGCAGTGCTGGTAACGGATGCGACAGCTACACTGTTGGAGCCATGGAGGGCGCAAGAACAGGGGAAGGTGTATGGCGCTGATACCAACCCGTTTTTCATGGTAAATGAAGGGCGGAGTTGGCGGACCCTCTCGGCAACGGCCGCATTACAGGATCGCGGTAGGTAGGGTTACCATTCGTCCTGACGAAACCCGGACAAATCGGGGAAATGCGGAAATCCGCCCGGACTCCCCACAGCGCCCTCAAAAAGAGGACATGTCTGGGGAAATCCGGATTTATGGTAACCCTAACATGGAGGGGCTGAAATGTGCAGACCTGCTCCTATTTTACAAGAGGCTTTATATTTACAGAGCCTCTTGTAAAATAGTGCGGAAATTCTACAGATCCTGACTTGGATGTTTAAATTCTCCTCTCCATGCCCTTTCTCAAATCTTCCTCCACATGCTTAAAGTATTCTATAATTTGTGCATGTAAGTGTGAGCCCCACTGCGCCTATGTGTATGTCTACCTGTAAAATGCGGGCTATGTAAGATATACACAGATTTACAGAATAATGCTTAGATGAAATTTTGGCATTTACATGCATTTGTACTCTCACAGACGCCATTATTCAAGTCATTTAACACAAGTAACTAGAACACAAATGTAAGCATCCACTTTATACTCATATAATCTTTACTTTCCCTCCACTGAGCACTAAATTTGTGGTTTAAGTTTTCGACAACTAGGCATATCTGATTTGTTAAAAGAATTGCTTTTCTGACACTGACTGTCAATCGAATGTCATCAAATCATTTCTGGTTTTGCACATATTGATGTTCTTGCTTCAGTGAACAGAAATAAGACTGTCAGCCTATTTTATATCAGGCAGTTCAAAGAAGAGAGAGAAATCTTTTCATGAATATTGACTGATTCATATTTGGTTTCATCAATTTTGCTAAGGGTATATCAGACTATACTTAAACTGACTTTAAAGAACTAAATTCAGAGACTCCTGTATAAACAGTCATATACATTTGAAATGATGAAGCACAGTGATGCCACATAGTCCACTTGCTGAAAATAGTATCATGAGCAGTAATTGCTCATGGATGCTCTGTAGTTGATCAGGAAAAACCAGCTCAAGTGACCTGAAATGTGTTGTTGTTGTTGTTGTTGTTTAAAAAAAAATAATGTTCAAAGCATGACATTTTTATGTGATTTGTACTTACTTTAATGTTTTAATTTCTGGTAAACTGCTTTATTGTTCTTATAAGAAGCGGTGTATCAAACATAATTGAACTATACCCTCAAAAATTCTGACAGAAGACCTTCAACTGAGCTATCAAAAAAAATAATCTTCTATAGAATAAAACTGTCTCTATATCAGTGATTCCCAAACCTGGTCGTGGAAGCACCCCAGCCACTCAGGTTTTCAGGATATCCACAATGAATATTCATGAGAGGAATTTACATGTACTGCCTCCACTGCATGCAAATCTATTTCATGAATGTTCATTCTGAATATCCTGAGAACTTGAGTGGCTACGCCAACATTTAGGCGCAGCCACTAGCACAATGTCAACGGTTAGTGTAAATGTCCGTGACTAAATGTTGCAGCTGTGTGCGTAACTGACATGATTCTAAAAGCTGAACATCTTAATGTTTAGCATGTCTCTGCCCACCCATGCTCTTTCCACATACACACCCCCTTCCATTTGCATGCTATCGATTTTGAGCACTATACACTAGATTCAGTAAATCGTGCCAAATAATTGTCATGGGAAAAGTTGTCTGCATTTACACCAAAGTCCTGGGGAACTGAGGAACTGAGTTCAAGTCCCACTTCAGGCACAGGCAGCTCCTTGTGACTCTGGGCAAGTCACTTAACCCTCCATTGCCCCAGGTACAAATAAGTACCTGAATATAATATGTAAGCCGCATTGAGCCTGCCATGAGTGGGAAAGCGCGGGATACAAATGTAACAAAACAAAAAAAATAGCGACATAGTGCAGTTATGCATAAAACTGCAAATTTGTGCCAGTTAGCACCAGTAAGTCCAATGATAACCAATTATTGGTTGTTAGTGCACATAAATGCCTAAGAGGCCCTTTAACTAAGGCACGTAGGTACCTACGTGCATCCAACATGCGTCAAATTGGCACTACTGCCTGGCTATCACATGTCCTGGGCAGTAATTCCATTTTTGGTGAGTGCCCAAAACATGCAGTAGAAAATATTTTCTATTTCCTACCGTGTGGTGCTTACCCATCAGTAATCGGCAGCTGATGTGCATTGAATGCTTACCATGCGGTTAGTGCATGAGACCTTACCACTAAGTCAGTGGGTGATGGTAAGGTCTCAAGCTGAAAATAGACGCGTGCTGGTTTAAATTTTGCCGTATGTCCATTTTCCGGCACATAAAAATGCCTTTTTTCCAGGTGCACTGAGGAAATGGACCAGCACATATCCAAAACACATGCCTACACCAGCGCAGGCCACTTTTAGGCATGCCTTAGTAAAAGGGTCCCTAATTGACCAATTAAGTTACACATATAGTACTAAATTCTATAAATAGCACCTAAAGTTAGGCACCATTTATAGAATAGCACTTAGCACTGGGAACCGTGACTATATTTAGACACAACCATTTACACCAATGAAACTTTGGTGTAAATCCCCACACCTAAGTTAGGCGTGGATCCCATTTATTCTATAACAATGCATGTAAATTAAAGGAACACTCCTGATCTGCCTTTGACCCTCTCATTTCTATGGCCCCTTTTTGGACCCACACGTAAAATTTATGCACAATTCACGTATCTAAATTTACATGTGTAAATTATAATTAAATCTAATTAGCACCAATAATTGCTTGCTAAGATCTCAATTATCGATGCTAATTGACTCATTATTCAATTAAATTGCATGCACAAATTGGGCATGTGTACTCATTTTGTTAACCCCTCTGCTGTTCCTGTCCCCTGTTGTTACCTTAATATTCATTCGGTAGGAAACAAAGCATATATTTTGAAGGACTGGTTAGATGAACATCAGCCTGGATGTTTGTTTTTAACTGATCAGTCCAGTTGTGCAATCACTAAACTCACCCCACAAACAAGAACGAAAAACATATACCACGAGAGGAAAAATAGATCCAATAATATTCTGGCAACAAATCTACCATAATGGAATGACTATAAAAACAGATACAAACCAATTTCTCCAAGAATGGAACTATAGATGCAGAAACATATTAGACAACATAGCACCACTCCAAACTAGAACCTCACACAGAAAGAACTCAATACCATGAAGAACTGAGAAAACTAAAACACAAGTTAGAAGGTTAGAACGAGCATGGAATAAAAAGAAAGACGACTGCACACTCAGCGCTTGGAAAAAACTACAAAGAAAATACAAATACACCATAAGACAAACTAAAAGATCATACTACAAAACTAAAATTGGACCAGACTACAAGGACACACATAAACTCTTCCAACTCGTGAACAAACTACTAGATACTACACCGGTGACTTTAAACAGTACAGACACATCAGCAGCAGACAGTCTTGCGAAATATTTCAACGAGAAAATCATAAAACTACGACTCATGATACCTGTCAATACCATTGACTACGCAAAACTCCTTTATTGTCTAGACCCAATCCCTGGTGAATACCCAACGGACAGAACCTGGACCAATTTTGAAACACTATCAGATGATACCATCTCCCAAACGCTCAAAAGGTTCGCCAAATCTCACTGCAAATTAGACATGGAGCGGCAGTGGCAGGCCAGATCACCTTCAAGGTAGAGACGAGACAAGACTGGACCGGAACCCCGGACTGGTGCTCTACACAGGAATACCCGGAACTGGAACGCACCGGACGGGTGCGCACTGGAGTGGAGCCTGCTGGACTGGAACACACTGGAGTGGACCCACTGGACTGGAACATACAGGAGTGAAGCCCGCTGGACTGGAACACACTGGAGCGGAACCCACTGGACAGGAACCCACGGGACCGGAACCCGCTGGACAGGTACACACTGGACCTAGGCTTCACCTACGCTTAGCCACCTTTCCCCGAGGGTTGAGCCCTCAGGTTCGGGCAGCCGGCAGGACTTACAGGAAAGACCGGAACTGGAACTTGCAAGCAGGAACAGCAGGAATCAGGATACCGAAGTGCCCCCCAGGCACCTAGGCGAAAGCAAGGCAGGGAATATCCGGGTTCCGGCAGAAGGCAGGTTCAAAGCAATGGTCAGGTCAAGGAGCAAGACTAAGGCTGGAGCTTCAGTATCAAGGAGTACTGGCAACAGACTGAACAAGGGCTGAAGCTCCAGAAGCAAAAGAAAACACACACGGGAAAACCAGCAGGCTAGACACAAGAAGACTAGGAAACTGAACACAAGCTAACAAGAAAGCTATGCCCAAGCTAACCAGTCATACACTAGAAACATATACTAAGCAAACCCAGGAGATCTGGTAAAGCTGTACACAGGCTAACAAGCAAAGCTGTGCCCACGCTAACAAGTCATACACTAGGAACATACACTCAGCAAACACAGGAGATCAAGCAAAGCTGTACACAGGCTAACAAGCAAAGCTGTGCCCAAGCTAATAAGTCATACACTAGGAACATACACTCAGCAAACACAGGAGATCAAGCAAAGCTGTACACAGGCTAACAAGCAAAGCTGTGCCCAAGCTAACAAGTCATACACTCGAAACATACACAGAGCAATCTCAGAAGAACTAGTAAAGCTGTACACAGGCTAACAAGCAAAGCTGTGCCCAAGCTAACAAGTCATACACTAGGAACATACACTCAGCAAACACAGGAGATCAAGCAAAGCTGTACACAGGCTAACAAGCAAAGCTGCCCAAGCTAACAAGTCATATACTAGAAACATACACAGAGCAATCTCAGAAGAACTAGTAAAGCTGTACACAGGCTAACAAGCAAAGCTGTGCCCAAGCTAACAAATCAAACATTAGAAACTCACACAGAGCAAACAATGTAGCAGTGAACAGAGCACTCTACATACCAGGGCCCTTAAACGAAATGCAAAGGCAAGGGCTGCAGTCTCAAAGTGATTAATAAAGCCCTTCTACATCAGAGGCACAGCTGCAGCAATCTCCTTGCCTCCAAACAGAGGTTTGACACACAGAGAAGTCAGCCCACAGGAAGGAACAGCGGGAGCCATCTTGGATACTGGCATAGAGGAGTCGGCAGCCATCTTGGAAGAGGCATAGCCCACACAGGTGAGGTCCAGTAAGGCAATCAGCACACAGATCCAGAGAGAAACTAAGACAGAGACAGACACAGAGACAAGCAGAAGCCAGCACAGCCACTGACTCCCAGAAACAGGGTAAGAATGAGGGTGGTCACGGCCACAGATGTGACACTACCGACCAGTGGCATCTATTCCCCTGATAACCAAATTAACGAAAGGCATAGTGACCAAACAGCTCACTAACTACTTAAATTCTCTATACTTCACGACTCCCAATCTAGATTCCGATCTAACCACAGTACTGAAACACTCTCCTGACTAAATTTAAACAAGCGATCACAACTGGCAACAACATACTACTTCTACAATTTGACATGTCCAGTGCTTTCAACATGGTTGATCACGGAATATTGCTACACATCGTCGAATACTTCGGAATTTTAGGCAACGTTCTCAATTGGTTCAAGGGCTTCCTAACTACACGATCATACCAAGTGGTATCTAACTCGACTACCTCAACCACATGGTTACCTGAATGTGGAGTTCCTCAAGGATCCTCCCTCTCGCCGACTCTCTTCAATCTAATGATGATACCCTTGGCCAAACTATTATCTAATCAAAACCTCAATCCATACATATAAGCAGACGACGTAACGATTTATATCTCATTTAAACAAGACATAAAGGAAATTGCCAACGATATCAACCAAAGTTTCCACATCATACATTCATGGGCGGATGCATTCCAGCTGAAACTTAATGCAGAAAAAACACAATGTCTTATACTCACCTCACAACACAACACGAGTAAATTCACCACCATACACACACCAAGCCTGTCCCTTCCCGTCTCGGACACCCTGAAAATTCTTGGAGTTACCATTGATCGACATCTTACACTTGAAAATCACGCGAAAAATACAACCAAGAAGATGTTCCACTCAATGTGGAAATTAAAAAGAATAAGACCTTTCTTCCCAAGGACTATTTTTCGCAACCTGGTACAGTCAATGGTGCTTAGTCACCTAGATTACTGCAATGCACTATACGCTGGCTGTAGAGAACAAATCATAAAGAAACTCCAAACCGCCCAGAGCACCACAGCCAGACTTATATTCTGAAAATCAAAATATGAAAGTGCTAAACCCCTAAGGGAAAAACTACACTGGCTTCTGCTTAAAGAGCGTATCGCATTCAAGATATGTTCACTAGTTCATAAAATCATTCACGGAGATGCCCCAGCCTACATGTCAGACCTGGTAGGCTTACCACCCACGAACGCTAAAAGATCATCCCGCACGTTCCTTAATCTTCATTTCCCCAGTTGCAAAGGTCTAAAATACAAACTAATGCATGCGTCAAACTTCTCCTACCTGGGCACACAGTTATGGAACACACTGCCACGCAACTTAAAAACGATTTATGAACTAACGAACTTTCGTAAATCTCTGAAGACCCACCTCTTCGAAAAAGCATACCACAAAGATCAGCACATGTAAATGTGACACATGTCCACCTTTACCTAATATCAGGACAGTTTTTTTTTCATATATCTGCTTGTTCTATATACTATTATGTCATTCATGGTCTTTATGTAACACTATGATATAATTTCTAATCTGTTCTCCACCAAGAACGATACATTGTAAGCCACATTGAGCCTGCAAAAAGGTGGGAAAATGTGGGATACAAATGCAATAAATAATAATAATAATAATAATCATAATCATAATAATAATAATATGGCGATGTTGAGGTAAACATGAGTGTTTAGTGATTACACAATTTGAACAGGTTGGTTAAGTGTTGTCCTTTCATTATCTATTATCTAGCAGGAATATAATATGCTTCTCTTAAATATAGTGTTTTATATTTAGATTCACTTATATATAACTAGTAAATAAGACCCGTTTCTGACACAAATGAAACGGGTGCTAGCAAGGTTTTCCTCAGAGTTTGTATGTTTGAGAGAGAGTGTGTGTGAGAGTGACTGTGAAAGAGAGAGAGTGAATGTGCGAGTGTGTGTGTGTGACAGAGAGAGAGAGTGAGTCTGGGTGCGAGTGTGTCTGTGAGAGAGAGAGTGTGTATGTGAGAATGAGAGTGTGTGTGTTTGAATGAGAGTGTGTGCGAGTGCGTATGTGAGACACAGTGACTGTGAGAGAGATAGTGTGTTTCACACAGATACACTCTGTGCGAGAGTGTGTGTGTGTGAGAGAAAGAGAGAGTGTGTGTGTGAGACAGAGTGTGAGAGAGTATGTGTGCGATACACAGACTCTCATTCACCAAGCTGCATACCTGGGATTAGAGATTGTGAGGGCGTGTTATCTCCGTACTGTGGTTCAAAGTGTTTTTCTTTTTAGTTTAGAGGTGCGTTTCCTCGTACCTTGTACATTTGGTACACATTTGTTGTTTTCTGTGTGTCCAGTGTTCTGCTAGAAATGAAATGGGCAGTGTCACAATTGTCATGTATTGATTTTTTTTTTTAGGACTCTGTCAGGAGACTTACAGTTTGGCAGTTACATGAAGTGAGTTTGTGTGTGTCTGAGAGTGATGCATGGGAAGGGGTATGTGTGTGTGAGAGAGAGAGATGATGTGTGGATAGGGGGCGTATGTGGCGATCTGTGAGGCGGCATCACTGTGTGTGTGGCAAAGAGAGTGTGGCTGTGTGTGTGTCACAGAGAGAGTTCGTGTGTGTGTGAAAGTGAGTGAGGGTTCTGTTGACTGGGAGGTTGGGGGTGTCTGTGTTTGTGTGATTTTGTGTTTGTGTCTCAGAATGTCTTGGTGGGGGGTAGGGGGCGGGGGTGGTGAACTGTGAGGGTGTGGCGGGGGAGACAGTGAGTGTCCATCTCTCCATGTTGTGCATCAGAGTATGTGTGTTTGAGTGTTTTTTTGGTGTGGTTTTTGGGAGGGGGACGGTGGTTGTGTGTGTGAGTGTGAGAGACAAAGATCATGTGTGTCACAAAGATAGACTGTGTGTGTGTGTGTGTGTGTGTGTGTGTGTGTGTGTGTGTGTGTGTGGAAGTGAAAGTGGGTGGGGCTAAGTTAGAGTGTGGGGGTGAGTATCAGTGTGTGTGTGTGGTGTTTAATAATGTTAGGGGGGTGAGAGGGTGGGGCAGACTGGGAGGTTGGGTGATAGTGTTTGTGTTTTTGTGGTATTGTGTGTGTGTCTCACAATGGCTGTTGGGGGGGCAGGGGGTGTTGAACTGTGTGTGTGTGGCAGGGGCTTGGAGGGGGGGTCAGGATTTGTTGAGGGGTGGAGTGGAGGGGGGTTTGGCCGTGTTGTTGCTGGCTCGTATTAGTGTGCTGCTGTAATGTGGGGTTTTTTTGTTTTTATTTTGGTTTTTGGGGGGGGGGGGGTTGGGGGGATGCCCCGTACTGGCAAAGTGTGAGGAAGAGGCAGGTGGCTTTGAGGGTGCTTATTGTTGCAGGAGTGATATAGAGAGTGAGAGAGTAAGTGTGCATGTTGCACATCTATATATGTGTGTGTGATTGTTTTTTAGTGGGTTTTTGTGGTGAAGGGGGTGGTGGTTGTGTGTCTGTGTGTGAGAGTGAAAGATCATGTGTGTCATAGAGCTAGTTTGTGTGTGTGAGAGAGTGTGTCTGTGTGTGTGTCACAGTAAGAGTTTGTGTGTGTGTGTGTGTGTGTGTGTGTGTAAGTGATAGAGGGTGGGGCGTACTGGGTGTTTGTGGGCAAATATCTGTGTTTTTGTGATATTGTGTGTGTGTCTCACAATGACAGGGGGGGCAGGGAGTGGTGAACTGTGTGGGTGTGGCAGGGGGCTTGGAGGGGGGTCAGCGTTTGTTGAGGGGTGGAGTGGTGCGGAGGTTGGCCGTGTTGTTGCTGGCTTGTATTAGTGTGTTGCTGTAGTGTTTTTTTTTGGGGGGGGGGGTTGGATATGCATCAGTGTATGTGTGTGTGATTGTTTTTAGTGGGTTTTTGAGATGGAGGGGGGCGGTGGTTGTGTGTCTGTGTGTGAGAGTGAAAGTTCATGTGTGTCACAGAGCTAGTTTGTGTGTGAGTCTGTGTGTGTGTCACAGTGAGAGTTTGTGTGTGTGTGTGTGAGAGAGGGTGGGGCGTACTGGGTGTTTGGTGGCGAATGTCTGTGTCTCACAATGACCAGGGGGGAGGTGAACTGTGTGGGTGTGGCAGGGGGCTTGATTGTTTTTTAGTGGGTTTTTGTGGTGGAGGGTGGCGGTGGTTGTGTGTCTGTTTGTGAGACTGAAAGATCATGTGTGTCACAGAGCTAGTTTGTACCTAACCATTATACCTCTATTCAGGAAATCTAGACTGCCCCAATTTGTTTGACTGCACATTTTGTCCATTAGATTGTAAGCTCCTTTGAGCAGGGACTGTCCTTCTTTGTTAAACTGCACAGTGCTGCGTAACCCTAGTAGCGCTTTAGAAGTGTTAAGTAGTAGTAGTAGCTTGTGTGTGTGAGAGAGTGTGTCTATGTGTGTATCACAGTGAGAGTTTGTGTGTGTGTGTAAGTGAGAGAGGGTGGGGCGTACTGGGTGTTTGGTGGTGAATGTCTGTGTTTTTGTGATATTGGGTGTGTGTCTCACAATGACAGGGGGCGGGGTGGTGAACTGTGTGGGTGTGGCAGGGGGCTTGGAGGGGGGTCAGCGTTTGTTGAGGGGTGGAGTGGGTTTTGCTGGTGTTGTTGCTGGCTCGTATTAGTGTGGGGTTTTTGTTTTTTTAATTTTTTTGTTTCCTGTGGTGGGGGGAGGGGGTTGTGGATGTGTCATGATGGCAAAGTTGGAGGAAGTTGTGGGTGGCTTTGAGGGTGTTGTTGAACTGAGAGTGTGTGGCAGCGGGCTTGGAGGGGAGTCAGCATGTGTGTATGTGGGGGAATTTATCTTCACTGACATCGTCGGTGTTACGGCGGATGGCAGCAGCTGACCAAAGCATGCAGACTCAGCCCTTTTCTCTTTCATGTTCTGTTTCCACAAGGGCGGGAACAGAGCATAGAAAGTGAGAGAAGGGCCGAGCCTGCACACTTTGTTCAGCTGCTGCCGTCCACCGTAACACCGACGATGTCAGTGAAGATGAATTCCCCCCCACACACACACGCTGACTCCCTTCCAAGCCGTAACACCGGCGATGTAAGTGAAGATGTTTTTTCAAAATCGGATGGAGGGTGCCTGTAAATGGAAGGGAGGGAGGGAGTAACCCTGGAACTCGGGGGTAGAGGGTGGTGTCCTCTACGTCCATAGGTGAGTCGTGACGGGAGGGAGGTAATCGGTTGGGGAGGAGGGGGTCCAAAGTCGTAGAGGAGAAGGAGTTCTGCGGGAGTGTGCATTGGGGAGGAGGGTGGGTGAGGGGGGTTATGGGTGGGGGACGGGGTCCAGTGGCTTATCGGGAGGAGCGAGGGAGAGAGCACGATGGGGGCAGGGTTGGGGGTGTTGTCTCGTGTGACGCTGAGGGGAGTTTTCCAGTGATCAGCAGTGTTGATGCCGGCTGTCTGTCTTTGAAGTTCGGCACATGGGTTTGGGCTGTTCTTTCAGTCCGTTGGTGTGCCTCATTCTGCTTTACCATGGTTGGTTAGTGTTGCTTCTGACGTACCAGGAAGTACGTGACATCAATTCAGGAGGTTTACAGGCAGCACGAATGCTTCAAGGTTTAAGTGCCACGGAGTCAGCTTCAGAACGTTGGAGGTGCTTTTTATTATATAGGATGTGTTACATGATCTCCCATGCAGCTATTTTTTATTGTGCCATATATTTGCTTTTATAGCATTCATTTTATGGTTTTTCTTCCTTATTGATGTGTTATGCACTTTTTAAACTCATACTTTGTATTATATTGTTGTGCTTGCTTTTATGATATTTTCATACATGTTTATTTAAGTAAGATATATTATACATTTTTACTTTTGTTGGGATGCATATTATAGCAGTCACTTTTGTTATTCCGGATGTGAGCCCTTGAGCCCAGGCCGAGGCCTAGTATAGGATTTAGGCCAAGGCCTAGGGTGGACCAAACAGGCCCTACACACCACCCCAGCCACAAAAAAACCCCGCACATTCACAACAGCCAATAGACACCACCAGAAAGGGGATGATAGAGAATTCAAGCGGGCCTCACAGCCGATCGGGAACCCACTCACACAGAGACCAAGCAAGTGGGTCTAATGGCCGACCGGGAACCGAGTCACACTCTGGGAAGGGAGAAAGAATAACAAGGGTTCCACACGGAACTGAGCTACAAGCAGTGCACACAGAGCAGAGTAGAGTCACAAAGAAAAGGGTGAGAGGCAGAAGCCTCTAAAGCTATACAAGGCTGTGCCACAGGCGAACAAGAATACAGGAAGCCCCAGAAGGAAACACTCTAGGCTTATACAACAGAGCACTCAAGGAAAAAGGAAACCAACTATAGGAATACACTCTAGGCTGAACTATTCAGCACACAAGGGAACTAGGCTGTACCTACAGCATACAACAATACAGGGAGTCCCCACAAGGGAATACACTAGGCTGACTATGCAGCATACAAAGGGAAAGGGAGAACTACCTAAGGAATACACAAAGCTGGCCCTACAACACCCCAAGGGAAAAAAGGAACAGCTAAAGGAATAAACAGAACAGTGCTACTCAGCAGACCAGGGAAAAAGGCGAGAGATAAGCAAACAGGGGAAGCTGCCTAAACACACACAGACCAGCAAAGGCTGCACCCAAACACAGGAGACAGCTACAGCAAACAAAGAGAAATAAAACAAACAAACAAACAAGAGCAAAATACAAGGACAGGGGAAAGTAGAACCGCAGGGAGCAGAGCAGAAGCTCAGCACAACAAAGGGAACACCGAGGGAGAGAAAGTTAAACAAACAAACTGAAACAACTTAAGGCACAAGCTTACCCAGACAGTACTACGTTAGAGCAGGAGAAAATAAACCAGGTGTGGGGAGTGAGGTAATCAGGCTCATGCTAGGAATACCCAGCGCACACACACACACAGAATAAGCAAGCACGAGGAGAAAGGCTAAACTCCAACATGAACGTAAGCGCAGGCTGTCTTCAGCAAAGCAATCAGAGCAATCAACGCCAAAGCAATGATTGCAGGGGAAAGGCATGCTTAAATGGATCAGGCTTCTGACGTCTGCTGGCTCAGCCCCTGACAAGCCAATCAGGAGTGAGTCCTAAACATTCCCCTGCCTATCCAGCAGAATCATAACAATTTTTATATGTATTTTAAAAATTTTATTTGTTTTTAAATTTTATATATTTACACATTTTTTTCTGTGAAATTTTATGAAGCAGGCAGTTTATCCCACTGAAACATGACCCTGTGTCTGGTCCTCCATTGTTGTGATGCTCAATAAAGACATTTTCTGCTCATCTATTTGGCTGGAATGTCTTTTCTGGTTAACCCTCTAGTCCTTGTTTTTAGTGTTTGTGTCCATAGGGGTACTTTTCCTTTTTTTTTGTTTTGTTCTTTTTTTTTTTAACTGAACCTGGTTATCATCATTGGAAGATCCTTTGATTAATAAGATTTGTCCTATGGGTTACAAAATAATTTATCCAGAGAGAAGAAAAAGGAGGTGGAATTGCATTAGAGTGTAAACCTATTTTTGAGGTAGTGATCCCAGAAACATTAATTAAACCTGAGCTGGAAATACTAGATTGTCAACTAAAAGATGACTTGTTAACAAATTCTCTTACTTGTATTTTATTGTATTGTCCCCTTGGGAAAAGGCAGTTGGCAAAAGATCATTTTTACGATTTTGTGTTTCAGAATTCAACACATTCTGCTCCAAATTCTATATATAGCACTAAGAATTGCATGCACAAAGTCGGGCATGTGCCCAATTTGCACACACAATTTAATTGAATAAAGAGTCAATTAGTGCTGATAATTGGGTCCTAACAATCAATTATGCTAATTTAATTATTTTGAATTTTTTGCATGCAAAGTTAGGCACTGGAATCCACACATAAATTTTATGTTTGGGTCCAAAAACAGGGTGCAGCCATGGGAGGATCATGGGTGGATCAGAGGCGTTCCTTCAAATTCCGTGTGCTTTTATAGAATAAGGGAGATTTGTGCCTAATTTAGGCATGAGGATTTACAACACAGCTCAGTTGGTGTAAATCCTCAAGACTAAAGATAGTTACAGATCCTGGCATAACTTTGAGCGCCATTTATAGAATAGAACTTAGTGGGGATTTTTTAAATTTTTGATTTTTCAACGTTATTTATCGAATTTAGTCCTTTATGTATAATTTATTATTGGGAGACATCGGTCTCCATTTGGAAGAAAGAAACAATTTAAGGGTTAAAAATCTTTTGCCCTTCCTTTCAACTTTAAATTATTCAATCCCTCTTTCACAAAGGAGCCCTTTTACTAAGCTGCATAAGGGCCTATGCATGTACAGCATGCTGCAAATCGGCACTACCGCCTGGTTAGTGTGTGAGTCAGTGATAATTCCGAATTTGGTGCACACTGAATCCCATGGTAGAAAATAATTTTCTATTTGAAAATAATTTTCTATTTTTTATCGTGGGCTGCTTACCCAGTGGTAAACAGCAGTTGGCGCATGCTGCATGCTTACCACATGGGTAGCACGTGAAACCTTACTGCTAGGTCAATGGGTGGCAGTAAGGTCTCAGGCTGAAATTGGACACATGCTGGTTTCAATTTTAGCGCGTGTCCATTTTCCAGCCCCTTAAAAAAAGGCCCTCTTTCCTAGATGTGGTAAAAAAAATGGCCCAGCACATGCCTAAAAGGCGCATTCACATTACTGCGGATCACTTTTTACCAAGACTTAGTAAAAGGACCCCAAAGTACACATGAGAAAGGCCAGGCTGAATTTTGTCAGCTTTACTCAAAATGAAATGGGAGCAAATAATAATATTATTATCTTTTTGGCTACTTCTTATCAGCCTTCCTTATGGTCAGATCGTTTTATGTTCCAATTCACTTTGAAATGGACAGAGTTTAGAAAGAAATGGCAGAAACATGTTATACAGAGCTCCTCAAGGGGTAAAGTGATGACAATTTATTTTGGAAATCCTTTAACATAGAATGGAAAACATACACCCAATAAAATTTATAGAAACATGGAGGATAATGAGTAAACAGATTTTAGATAATATTGCTCTGTATAAACTAAAATAAAAGATAGAAACAGAGAAACAGGGAAAAATGTATATATGGAGGGGCAAAATGGAAAGATCGTCCAAGTACGAATTAGGGCGTTCTTACGATAACGTCCAAAAATAGACCTGTATAATGGAAAAATAGTGTGGGCGTTTTTCGATAATCGATTATCCCTGTAAGAAAACAATCAAATGACGAGCGCATAAGCGTGACTAAATTGGGCGCCCTAAGATGGTCGATTATTGCAGGTGCAAACGACCAAATCACATGGTGTGTAAAATAATGTACATAGGTGTATCGCAAGTACAGTACATGTTGTTCAGGCCATCCAGGTACGGAAATATATGACGAACGCATATATGTGTCAACTACAGACATATCATGCTGCTCCACCCATACATTCATCATATGTGCCCACCTGAATGTGTGGATCTGCATGCACTGTACACCTACTGAACATGCAGTAAATGTATATTGTGTATATGTGAAAAGGGTCGGGTGGGGTGCGTCATACTCATCTATATAAGGCACGTTTCACACTCCTGCAGGCATGTGCACGTCAAAGACGTCTATGCTTACGAGGGCGTCCACGTGCTGATAGGGGCCATATATGGAATGGTCATCCATATATGGAGCTGTGCGTGAAACGACGTCCCTCACGCAAGGTCGTCTATATAAGGCACTTCTTTTCCAACACGTGGAAAAATGGCACAACGAAGGGAACCCAACTTCGGGCAGGAGGAGAGCCTGATGCTGGTGCGGCTGTGTGTAAGGCACCGGCACAGGCTCTTCATTCAGCACCATCACCTGCCCCCCAGGCTGCAGGCCATGCGAGCCTGGTCCCGCATCCGGGAAAGGTTAGAGAGGTAAGATTATGGCCCAACCCCCCTCCCCTCCTGTACCTACACATATAACAGCTCCGTCATCAATGTTACCAGCAGTAACTGGAGTGTCCATGCAAGGATCATGAGTAATATAGGAACATGCACAATCACTAATAATCTGTATGTTATTGAAACGACCACCATTCCCACATCCCTACAAGAATGTATTTCGTTAGGTTAGGTATGTGACATTTGCTATTAGTGTTATGTGACAATTTCGTTAGTTATGTGAAGGCCACATTTTCCAACCCCTCTTTGGAGCCTCCGAATAGTGGAAGCATGAGACCAATGAAACCTATACCATACTTTATAACATGGTCATGATAACACATATAAAGTAGTTTAACAAGCATACATTATAATGTATACAAACGGTACTGTCTGGCCTCATGCCCACCTCTCTGGCATCATCTGCATAGGAACCAACTCGGTGGCTGCTGTGGGTGCTTCACCACCCCACCCCCAATATCAAATATGTATGGAGGGAGGGGTCATCTCCACTGGAGGTGCCCCCCCCCCAAAATGGAAAAAAGGTGGCTCCTATGATTCACTACCAATGGAGGTGCCCCCCCCCCCCAACACTGTAGACCCTCTCTCTCTGGTATGTGAATAGCAAATGAATGTGTGCAGAGGACAAAAAGGACCAACACCCCTGACCCCTGCTCTACAAACTTATATCTTACAGACGCTTTGGAGTCCACCGGGACCTCGAGTCCCTGCGGAGGCGGTTCCGCAGGGTGAGGCGGGAGAGGCCCGACGTCATCCGGGCGGTGCGAAGGCACCTCAGGGCTCGCCGTAAGTATTCAAAAACAGGACACCTGTATACAGATTACTACATACATTTCATGAATAAAGCAAATGTGTTGTACAATATCACTTCCCATGTGCCTAATAGCCACCTAGTAATACCATATCTGTCCCAGATCAAGGATGCAGGTTGCAGGGGTTCTCCCATGAGCGTGCTTGCAACGTCCGACCATCCCCCCGAGATGAATGAGATGATATGCCACACTTTACTATTCCCCTTATTGTGGTGGCTGATTACTGTGTCCTGGTACAGCTGCCTGAGGCCCTACTTTTACTGCATGTTATGGCCTAAATCACATAAAAGAATTGTGCTCAACACCCTTCCCACTGCCCCCCCCCCCCCAATAACTCCTACAACAACTGCCCATCAACCCCTCGTTGCATCTCACAATGCAAACATGCTGGTCAGCAATGAATTTGGTATGGCAACATGTCCTGCGTGGTGTGTGTCAGAGGAGGGTCCAGGGTTCTGTTTCATGTCATCTGATGCAGCTCATTCCCCATGGGCATAGGCTACGCCTTACCACACCCTGCCCCATCCCCTGCCTCACGCCACCCAGCTACTGCACTATGCAAGCCATGGTGTATGCACTGATCTCAATCACACTCCTTTTACATACACAGGGCTCCACCAGCAGGAAGCTGAGCGGGAGGATGAGGAGGGCCACCACCTCCAGGAGGAGGAGGAGGAGCAGGAGGAGGAGGAGGAGCAGGAGGAGCAGGAGGAGGAACATCAAGAGGAGGGGCACCTGGATGAGGAGGAGGAGGAGCAGCCAGGCCAGGAGGCGGCCCACCAGGAGGACTCGGAGGACTCGGAGGAGGGAGTCCTCATCATAGATGAGGAGGACATTCATGAGGACCCCTCCCCACCTGCAGCGCCATCGCCTGGCCCACCTCCATCCCCTGGGCCAGCTTCCGTGTCCCCTGGCCCACCTCCATCCCCTGGGCCAGCTTCCGTGTCCCCTGCTGGCCCACCTCCATCCCCTGGGCCATCTTCTTCCATGTCCCCTGGCCCACCTCCAGCCTTTGGGCCTGCCACTGTGGTGCGCCTCCTGCAGCAGCTGGTAGATGGCCAGCAGCAAATTATAGTTGGCCAGCAGCAACTTCTAGTTGGCCAGCACCAGCTGCTGCAGGAGGTGACAGCCCTACGGCAGGGCAATGAGCAGCTCCAGGGCCCACTAAGGGTACTGCTGGGGCTGCTCATTGCCCTGCTACAGAGGGCCTTACTAAGAGGGCGTGGCCGCCCTTAATTTAAATAGGGGGGGCCTGTTGGGGTTGTGCGTGTGGGGGGAGGGAATTGTTGGGGTTGTGTGTGTGGGGGGAGGGAAATGTTGGGGTTGTGTGTGTGGGGGGAGGGAATTGTTGGGGTTGTGTGTGTGGGGGGAGGGAAATGTTGGGGTTGTGTGTGTGGGGGGAGGGAAATGTTGGGGGTTCTGTGGGGGGTGGGGGAGGGAATTGTTGGGGTGTGTGGGGAGTTGTGGGGGGGAGGAGGGCATTGTTGGGGCTTATTTTGTAGGGGTGGGGGTGGGGGGGAAATAAATGTTTCTGTTATTATAATATAACTATCAGGGTGTGTGTGTGTGTTTGTCTCCCTTGTGCATTACATATCACCAAATGGTGCTGTTGAGTTGAGAGGAAGGAGGCAGCAATATGCATAGCATTAAATGTGCTGTGTGAATGAGAAGGTGATGTATGTCTGAGAATGTTGGCCAGACAGAACGCCACCTGTTCATTCCAACCTGCATGGCCATATGTGCAGGGGGGTTGGGCCAGGGAGGCTGGATGGATATTTGTGTTCATGAATAAAAATGGCCAGCCAGCATCTCTCTCTCCCTTCCTCCCTCCCCTCCACCATACTGACCCACAATACAGAGTGCCATCAATAAGAGATTAATAGTGTACCACGTGTGATCTGCCAGGTACACACTTCCACATAACTCCAGGTACCACATACACAGTGTTTGCTGTCTGATGGACACATATCCGTACCCACAAGCCACATTGGTGGGGGGGGGGGGGGGGCCCAAGAAGGACCTACAAACAGCTGGCTCATATTTTCACATTGAATACATCAGCTATGGTATATAATGCTGAGGAGCAAAAGGGAAACAATGGGAAACCCAATAGATGGATGGTTACTTCATCACAGTTGCAATGTAATACTTGTGTTAGGGAAGGGCACAAAAAAATGGTGCTCATTATTTGCAGCTGTGATGACACTTTCTCCAGTAGGAGATCAAGGTGTGTTACATTCAAGTATTCTGGGTTTGTGTCAAACTTTGTCTCTGAAGTGACTTGCCTTAGGTGGGATTTGAACCAGCAACCTTATGATTATAAGGCTGGTGCTCTAACCACTAGGCCACAGCAGCCACCAGGTTTTAGCCACCACCAGTTACTTTGGGTTGGTACCTGTACACACACCCCTCTCCCTCACCACCACGTCATAGGCCTCAGTGGCACTACCTGTAGCCACCTCGATCATTTTGTCCAGGCTACCGATTAAAAACAATGTAATGTGCATGTTCCCTACCCTACTACCTATGGAGCAATTTAGGAAGGTGTTCCATAATGTGCTATACACATCCATTGCATTAATCATTCTCCCCTCCCCCGCCTATGGACCTTGAGAATGGGTGGCCACTTCATAAATGGGGACTGGGGTACACCACATAAACAAGGAAGATGGAAGCTACCGGGAACCAATACAGCACCTCCAACAGCTGACCCACACCACTGAGGACCTGCCAACCCCACAGTACAGTGCACAGGAACCTGGTGAAAAGAGAGCTACCTAACATCTGACTCCAGACTACATACATACAGTGAATGCACACTCCTTGACTATGAGCACAAAGAGAAGAGGTGGCAGACAAATGAGAGCTTACCATGAACGTCTGTTTCAAGACTGTGTAGTGCGCCTTTTATCTTCTGGAACATTAGCTGCACATCTCCCTGATTGAAATGACCCTCACCGAGGGGTGTTTGATTTGGGCCGACTGTACTAAATTCGTGGCCCCCACACACTGCCTGCTACAACTAGGCAGAGAGAATGGGAGAAAGAAAGGGAGCATCAGGGGATGTGGAAGACAGGAAACGGAAGGCGTGGTGGCTGAGGGCCAACAATAATTTCCCCCCCCCCTAAATACACAGGTGTACCCAAGCATACATTGCTAAACACATACCTTCATATAAGTGAGGGTAAAACCCTGTAACTGATTATTACGAACATCGGGCAAGGTCTAAGTGCAGGAAATGGCAGGTAAAATGGCAATGAAGAAAGGGAAGGCAGGTGGAGACCCCCATACTTATCTACTCATAATCGAAAGCATGTGTTCCTAATCGCTATCTGAGCTGGGCACGCTTAGGAATTATGTGTATAATTGAAAAAGTAGCGCCCAAATCAGAAACGCCTATTCCCCCGTCTCAATGGGCGTTCTTGGCGCCTATATAAACGCCCACTCCGTATTTTCCAAAACCCCATTGGTACAATGCCACCACGCATGCCGCCGACCCGGAAGGGTAATTTTCTCGAGGCAGAGGTGGAGCTCCTGGTGCAAGAAATTGTACAGCGGCACCGGAGTCTGTTTGCTCCCACAGGGCAGAGGCTGGCAGCAACAGTAAAGCAGCGGGAATGGGAGGCAGTACGGGACAGCCTGAATGCTGTCTTCCATGCTGGGAGAGACGTGGAGGACTGCAAGAGGAAGTGGCGGAAGCTGAGGAGGGATGTTCGCAGGAAGGCAGGGGCCAATCCCCCAGGCAATGACACTGCCAACCTTACACCAATGGAGCTGATGGTGTACTCCCTCCTACCCCAGGAGGGCATCCACGGGATTGGCTCCATGGACACCTCGGGCCAGGCTGAGGACTCAGGTAGGTGTTTCATTATGCAGTTGGGGTATCTGTTGTGCTGCACTACACTTGTGTTGGGGTCAGGGGGAGGGAGGTGAGGAGTGGGGGGCAGGAGGAGGGAGGTAGGTGTGGGGGGGGGAGTATCTCTGGCTGTCTTTATGTATATTAACAGCCCACCTTTATGATGCTGTTGTGACCTGGTAACCCCTACTCCCTAGCTCTCTACCCTTACTCCCTATCCCAACCGTTGTCATTGGGTTTCCTCTTACCTGTCCTGTGTGCCCATATTTATTGAATTAATTGTAAGCTCTATTTGAGTAGTGGTAGTGGTCATGTGTGTTATAGGAGCAAGCAGACAGGGTGGACAGGGTGGGTGCTGTGTGTGTGAGCACCCCCAATAATGAGGAAAGATCATGTAGCTGTGCAGGGAGGAGGGTTGGTCACTGGGCTTAGCACCCCCAATACTACTTTCCAGTTGGCTCCTATGGGTGTGGGTAGGTTACTACTGTGGCAGAACTTTGGGGGCCGTCCTTCCCTACTACTCCTCTATTTTCCCATTACCAACCTGTGCCTAGTTCCTCCTGTGACCTCTGTGCTCTACTGAGTGTGGGCCACATGCATTCAACTGAAGGAGCCTGTAATGGGGGTCATAAAGCAGTTCTATGCAGTTTAGCAAGTCAGTAGTAACACAACACATGCTGCAATGTTGTTCAATTTAACATTTATACAACTAACAGCTTGAGCACAACGTTGTGAGTGGTGTCCTTCTCTTGGCTGCTCATCCACCACCTCTACCCAGCTGCCTGCGGGGCTCTCTCTTTCGTACCCGTGTCAATTCCATTCCTCCTCACCATCTCTTTGCTGGGTCATCAGGTTGGGGGACATACCAATGTATATGAATGCTGAAAGACAAAAGTGGGTTATTTGCACCAACACTATTCCTCACTCTTGTGCTATACAGGTGAAGACTCGGAGGAGGCCGGCCCTAGTGGCCTGCAAGGCCAACGCCCTACACCATCCGTCCAGCCTGAACCTCCACAGCCTACAGCACCAGCAGTCCAGCCTCCACCACCTGCACCAGCTATGCATCCTCTGCGTCCACCACCACCTGCACCAGCTGTCCAGCCTCTGCCACCACCACCACCACCTGCACCAGCTGTCCAGCCACCACCACCACCTGCACCAGCTGTCCAGCCTCTGCCACCACCACCACCACCTGCACCAGCAGAGGCCGCACCTCCAGC
>NC_044031.1:350537319-350539819 GCF_901765095.1 Microcaecilia unicolor | reverse complement strand
GAAAGATGGTGAACTATGCTCGGGCAGGGCGAAGCCAGAGGAAACTACTACTACTTAGCATTTCTATAGCGCTACAAGGCGTATGCAGCGCTGCACAAACATAGAAGAAAGACAGTCCCTGCTCAAAGAACTTACAATCTAATAGACAAAAAATAAAGTAAGCAAATCAAATCAATTAATGTGTACAGGAAGGAGGAGAGGAGGGTAGGTGGAGGCAAGTGGTTACGAGTCAAAAGCAATGTTAAAGAGGTGGGCTTTCAGTCTAGATTTAAAGGTGGCCAAGGATGGGGCAAGATGTATGGGCTCAGGAAGTTTATTCCAGGCGTAGGGTACAGCGAGACAGAAGGTGCGAAGTCTGGAGTTGGCAGTAGTGGAGAAGGAAACAGATAAGAAGGATTTATCCATGGAGTGGAGTGCACGGGAAGGGGTGTAGGGAAGGACTAGTGTGGAGAGATACTGGGGAGCAGCAGAGTGAGTACATTTATAGGTTAGTAGAAGAAGTTTGAACAGGATGCGAAAACGGATAGGGAGCCAGTGAAGCGACTTGAGGAGAGGGGTAGTATGAGTAAAGCGATCCTGGCGGAAGACGAGATGGGCAGCAGAGTTTTGAACCGATTGGAGAGGGGAGAGGTGACTAAGTGGGAGGCCAGCAAGAAGCAGATTGCAGTAGTCTAAACGAGAGGTGACAAGAGTGTGGATGAGGGTTTTGGTAGAGTGCTCGGAAAGAAAGGGGCGGATGTTACGGATGTTGTAAAGAAAGAAACGATAGGTCTTGGCAGTCTGCTGGATATGAGCAGAGAAGGAGAGAGAATAGTCAAAGATGACCCCAAGGTTTCGAGCTGAGGAGACAGGGAGAATGAGAGAGCCATCAACAGAAATAGAAAACGGGGGGAGTGGGGAGTTGGGTTTGGGGGGGGAAATGAGAAGCTCGGTTTTGGTCATATTTAATTTCAGATGGCATTGAGACATCCAGATAGCAATGTCAGACAAGCACGCTGAAACTTTGGTTTGGATGCAAGGTGAGATATCAGGGGTAGAAAGGTAGATTTGGGAGTCATCAGCATAGAGATGGTAGGAAAAGCCATGGGAGGAGATTAATGAACCAAGGGAAGAAGTGTAGATAGAAAAGAGGAGGGGACCAAGAACAGAACCCTGAGGTACGCCGACAGGCAGAGGGATAGAAGTAGAAGAGGATCCACCAGAGTGAACACTGAAGGTGCGGAGGGAGAGGTAGGGTGAGAACCAGGAAAGGACAGAGCCCTGGAATCCAAGTGAGGATGGGGTATCGAGAAGTATGCTGTGATTGACAGTGTCAAAAGCAACGGAAAGATAAAGAAGAATGAGGATGGAATATTGACCTCTGGATTTAGCCAGTAATAGGTCATTGGAGACTTTAGTAAGTGCAGTTTCGGTTGAGTGGTGTGAGAGTGCAGGTGAAAGGGGATCCGGGAAGGCACGAAGAAAGGGGGTGCAGGGAGCCGGGGAATCCCAACGGGGCAGATTTCATGTGCACAACACCCACATTCAGAAAGCTGGGCTACCAGAGGCAGAGAGGTTGGCTGGGTTAAGGAAGAAGGGGAGGAACTACCAGTCCCAGAATCCTGCTCTTCCCCACCCGGCTGTGCAAGAGTTGGGGGAGGAGATAGAAGATTGGGAAATGGTCTCTGAGGAAGGTGATGAGGGCCAGCTGGAGAGATTGGGGGCGGGGGAAGTTGAAGAGGAGGATAAAATGGAGATTACTGAAGGGCTAGAGGAGGAACAGATGGAGATTGGAGCTCTGGCTCAAACCCGAAAAGCTGCTGTAAGAGGGTGGCTAGCTGTGCCTTGGAGAGACTGGTGGAAGAACGGAAGAGAGAGGCTGAGGTGCTGGGGAAGATCTCTACTAAAGAGGGAACAGGTGCAGCCCTGGGACAGAAAGAGGGCTGGGCACAATTGAAACCCCAGCATGAACCAGGTGGGAACCAAGCTGTGTAACTGTGCTGTAAGGAGGTGCAAGAAAGACTGTGTAAACTGTTTCCTACTGAAAAGGTCTGGGCTGCAACCTACCAAGCTACTGTGTTTTCTTTCTGATAATGTACTGTTCCCTAAGAGAAGTAATCTTAGGTCAAGTGAAGGGAAGTTATATGGACTGTTTTGAACCTGACTTGTGCTTTGGGTAGCAAGCCCTAAACAACCTGGAGTTAAGGTGTGCCTGGGCGTTTATGTTGACTTGAAGCAAGAAAATAAAAGCCCTTACTTATAAATGTTGTGCTTTGAATGTGCCTCTGTGAAAGGAACGGAGGGAAGAAGGAGTCCTGGAAGTTCTCAGGGCCTGGAGCTGAGGCTCAAAGCAGCCAGATTGCTGAGGAGGGAGGCAGCAGCCGTGTGAAGAAGGCGGCAGCTAAGCAGGGTCGAGCCTGGCTGGGTCCTGGAAGGGCGACCCAGCTACAGTGGAGAGGGCGAAAACCAGATTGTAGTGGGTCAAGAATAGCATGTGAGGAGAGAAAATCAAGGCAGCGGT